>NW_027397100.1:12168257-12326931 GCF_003265705.2 Callorhinus ursinus
TCTCTCTAAAAAAAAAAAAAAAAATATTAAAAAAAAAAAAAAAAAGATTTTTGACCCAAAAACAAAAAAAAAAAAAAAAAAAAGGTGTTTTTCTAGAATACATTACCATACTGAGTTAACTTGGATGTACATAGTTACTCTTTTCTGTACATAGTTGTTCTTCAAACCTTACAAAAAGCTTGCCAGTGCTAGGGTTCCAACTTGGTTCCCCATCCCCTTAATATTTGAGTAACTGGTTCAAATGTTCCTCCACTCTGAAGAATAACCATCAAGACTGTTAGTTTCGGCCGTAGGGTAGATAACCACAAAAACAGAACTGCAGACTCAGGAGTATCAAAGACCAAAGATCAAGCTCTCTTCCAAATGGGAAGCTTCTAGACATCCTCCCTGAATGGCTGACACCCAGGTTCTTTTAAGAACCCCTGGGCACTGAGGGGTTTGCCTTACTGCAAAGACAGCACATGCCACTGCTAGATAAGTGGTTCTGGGCAATCGTCACTAATAGTTCTTTCTCCTGGGGTCTTAACATTCATTGTCAAATATCTGAAGAAAACGATCTTATCAAGAGTAATCAAAAGACAAGTGGTTGTGCAAACCCACCAAAATACATACTCCTGCTGCACACAGCCATAAGATGCCAAGAAGAGAAGAAGGTCTATGTGTTTGATTCAATCTAGTTTCTAACAATTTACTTATTAAACCCTCTTTCTGGGGAAACATGGACTTTAAAGGAATAACAAAAACTAGCTGAGGGTTTGATGGTTTCTTTTAACTACCTTCTGGAAGCTCTCTGTGGCCAGGACAATGAGATTATGGACATTTTTGAGTTTATAAATAGAAGTGCTCCGAGTCATGTCAACAAATATACCCTAATTCTGGTTATTCAGAGAAAGGTTCTGGCAAATCCGTATGTACTACAAAGATATTTCCCAAACATTATACAAATTAACATGAATTCACATTTTTTAAGTATAGATTTTTGCATAGGATTGCATAATACAGAGCTATACTGCTCAATATGGTGGCCATTAGCGATAGGTGGGCTAATGAGCACTTGAACTGTGGCTAGTCTAGAATGAGATAGGTTTTAGGTAAAATAATACAAAGTTTCAAAATTTAGTACTAAAAAAAGGAATATAAAATAACAATTGTTTGAAGAATGTTTATTATGTTGAAATCTTTTTTTTAAAAGATTTATTTGAGGGAAATACAAGTGGGGGGCAGAGGGAGAGGGAGAAGCAGACTCCCCGCTGAGCAGGGAGCCTGATATGGAACTCAATCTCAGGACCCTGGGATCATGACCTGAGCCGAAGTCAGACACCCAACTGAATGAGCCACCCAGGCGCCCCTGAAATTATATTTTATTATTATTTTTTAAAGACTGTATTTATTCATTTGAGAGAGAGACAGAGAGCACAGCAGAGGGAGAGGGAGAAGTAGACTCCCTCCTGAGCTGGGATGCCCGACATGGGGCTCGATCCCATGACCTGGAGATCATGACCTGAGCCAAAGGCAGACGCTTAACCATCTGAGCCACCGAGGTGCCCCTGAAATGGTATTCTAGACATAAAATAATAATATGTATTATTAAAGTAACTACACCTGTTTTTTAAATAGAGCTACAAGAAAATTTTACATATGTAGCCCCTACTTGTGGTTTGCATTATATTTCACATGAACAGCTCTTACAGAGGAATATGATATAGTAATAGAAAAAAACATGGTCTCTGGATTCAGACAGATCATTCAAACTGAGGCTCTACTACTTTTCTAGCTTTTTGACAGTAGAAATCATTCCTCATCAAAGTCTGTTTCTTGCATATAACATGCAGTCAATACTGTCCAGCTGCCAGGTTACGGTTCATAATCAAATCAAATAAAAAATAGAATAATCTAGAACAGAGTGCAAACCATAGGAATAAATTCATCTTTTTGTCATTTCAAGGGAAATCTGGACAATGATGGGGCGCCTGGGTGGCTCAGTAGTTAACCGTCTGCCTTCGGCTCGGGTCATGATCTCAGGGCCCTGGGATCGAGCCTCGCATCGGGTTTCCTGCTCAGCAGGGAACCTGCTTCTCCCTCTCCCCCTGCTCCTCCCCACCACTTGTGCTCATTCTCTCTTTCAAATAAATAAAAATCAAAAAAAAAAAATCTGGACAATGATGACCTCACACAATTAAGGCTGAACAATTAAGGGTAGTTTTGGTTTATTCTTCCTTTTCAGAATGTAAGCTAAAAAGAGAATTCCAATTAACTAATCATTTTATGGGCCTTAATCTTTGAGGAATGTAAGATGCATACGCATATGTAACTGAGGTGCTTTATTACAATGAATCTGGGAGAAGTGATAGCAGATATTATCTCCACAACAGATAAAAGACCCAGGTAGGTGTCTCCTCAGCCTCCTTGCGTTCTTTGTGCCTGGCTGGACTTCCAACCCCAAAGCTCTAGGTCAGATTCACTCATTTGTCCATTTCCCACAGCCCTAACCCATCCTGTACTGAGTTTCACCATCTTTAAGTTTCAGCTCTAATTTAAACCATATGTTTTCCATTTACACCCTTGAATTTTTCATCTATCAGAAACTAACTTTTTGGGCGCCTAGGTGGCTCAGTTGGTTAAGCTACTGCCTTCGGCTCAGGTCATGATCCTGGAGTCCCGGGATCGGGTTCCGCATCGGGCTTCCTGCTCGGCAGGGAGTCTGCTTCTCCTTCTGACCCTCTCCCCTCTCATGCTCTCTCTCATTCTCTCTCTCAAATAAATAAATAAAATCTTTAAAAAAAAAAAAAAAGAAACTAACTTTTTACTTGTTTTTATTAAAAATAGATCTTCAGGGGCACCTGGGTGGCTCAGTCGTTAAGCGTCTGCCTTCGGCTCAGGTCACGATCCCAGGGTCCTGGGATCGAGCCCCACATCGGGCTCCCTGCTCGGCGGGAAGCCTGCTTCTCCCTCTCCCACTCCCCCTGCTTGTGTCCTCTCTTGCTGTGTCTCTCTCTCTGTCAAATAAATAGAATCTTTTAAAAAATGAAATAATTATACTGTATATATCATTTTTGTAGGAAGCCTCCCCTCACCGTTTTGTACTATATGCATTTCCTCAAGTGTTGAATGATTTTCAACACTGCATCTTCCCATTGAAACGGGAAGATTGATGCTTCCAACTTAATGTAGACATTAAGTCTACATTAAGGAATAAAGGAAAAAATAATGCTGTTTAAGTCTATTTTCTTTTTAAAGATTTTATTTATTTGACAGAGAGAGCACAAGCAGAGGGAGAGGGAGGGAGAGGCAGACTCCCTGCTCAGCAAGGAACCCTGATGTGGGACTCGATCCCAGGACCCTGGGATCATGACCCGGGCCAAAGGCAGCCACTTAACTGACTGAGCCACACAGGCGTCCCTGTTTAAGTCTTTTGAACGAGCCAAAAATGAAAAAAGTATCATGATAAACTGAATAGCAATGGTACTTTCTTGGTTTAAAATACACACACACACACACACACACACACGCACACGCACACGCACACACACATTTATTTATTTGCACCAGCTTTTTTATTTTTTTATCAAAGTAGGCTCCACACCTAGCACAGAGCCCAGCACGGGGCTTGAACTTATGACCCTGAGATCAAGACCTAAGCTGAGATCAAGTGTTGGATGCTTGACCAAATGAGCCACCCAGGCATCCCATTTGCAGGGATTTTTATTTTCTATTCTATTCTATTTTCTAACTTTCTATTCTGATTACAGAAAATACTTCAAAATATTCACTTTTTCTTCTGAAAGTTCATCATTTTAATTAACACTTAAACAAAGGTAAAACACAGACACCTACAAAAATAATATTTAAGTCTATATGTCTACATTAAGTTGGAAGCATCAATCTTCCCGTTTCAATGGGAAGATGCAATGATTCACTCTAAATTCATGACATCATCACTATCAAAAATTTTAATGCAATTTAAACTATGTGAAACAATGTTTAGAATAAATGGTCCAGATGTGAGCATCTGCCTCTCTTTCGCCTTGGGACAGAAATCATGAGTTAAGATCAATGGCTTTAAATGCCAAAACAGCCCAGACATAACAAGTTAAAATTTGGTACATGTAAAATGATTTAACTTTTGGTCTTGGAAACATCCAGGATGTTTTCCATACAGGTCTACCTAAGGCAATATAATTAAAACTAATTTCAATTAACAAAGGCAAAGAATATTACATTTAAGTAGTAAACTTTAGATTTAGGTAAAGACAATTCTTAGAGACTCTCCTATATAACTCTAAAAAGCTAGCAATCTAGTTCCCAGTTTCAGACTAGGACAATCCTGAATTTCTATGCCCTAATTATGAATCCTCCACGGAAAAAAAAATTAACAGTCAAAATATATACCTCTGTAGGATCACAGGACCTTTTCCTGATTCAGAGCTGCTTTTCTGTCTTTACTTTTTTTAAGCGCCCTTGGCCTTCCACGCTCCACAAAGTACTTTCATTATTTAGAAACTCCCGACTGTGAAGGATCTTAAGGTTTTATCTATTTGTAACTCATATTCAATTCAAGAATGTGTTATAGAATAATGAATGGCTTTCATGAATCCCATCTCTGCTTAAAACCTTCAGAGAGGGTAAGATGAGTAAGTTCCACTGTTTTGGTTAAAGAAGCAACATTAACAGCAATCTCTGTTTACTCATCTTTAAAATAAGGGGGAAAAGGTTACTAATTGCAATACTGATAGGATTACATGAGCATGTACTGGCACTCCTTTTGCAACCTAAGTATCATACACATTAATTAGCTGCCTTTTTAGGGGAGTGGAGCAAGTATCAAATTGAGACTGGTATACAACAAAGGACAAAAGGATTAAACTCATATTTCAATAGCTATCCACAAAGAGTAATCTTACTTTTCTTCTATAGATAAGCTTTCCTCCTACACTTTACTTTGAATTTACCATGGCCAAGGTTTTAATATCAATTTCTCCATATCCCCTAAGGCAGTCCTCCATCACTCTGCCACTCGCATAACAAAACGGGATAGTGAATTTTGGGAGAAAATAATGATGTATTTCCAATTCAAACCATAAGGCTTTACCTATATGCTTGTTACTTTCCATTAGTTACAGTATCTGATTACTAATGTACGAGGATGAAAAGGCACAGAAATAAATGTATGGTTAAGTACCGACATTCAATTAGTGTGGTTAAAAAAACGATTTCTCTGCCAGAAAAACGTTTCATACAGTTTGACTGTGTGACCTCACTCCCGGGAATTTGTCCTTAGAAAAAAACTCAAGGGAAAAAGCAATTTATACCACAGAAGAATGGTTAAATGGTGGAACTTCACGTCAATGTGAACTGTAAAGGCATTAAAAATTATAATTATGAAAATCATTCAACACTTGAGGAAATGCATATAGTACAAAACGGTGAGGGGAGGCTTCCTACAAAAATGATATATACAGTATAATTACAATTATTTATTAAAAATAGATACACGTGGTCACAGTATGGAAAGGAACACAAAAATGGAGTTGAAGACGAGGGAATAATAGGTAAATACCAATTTTCTCGAATCCTTTTGGAACACTGCTTATAAAATATGCTCATATGCTCTCTCACTAAATTTCCTTTTCTACAGGAGAACTGTAAGACATCCACTAGGCTGCCAAACATTCCTAACATGTAAGTCTTTCTTCACACAGAAGCAGTATGATCTAGTTACAGTGACCTCATTTTTGAAACCAAAATTTTGACAAGTAGTTAGGGTCAGGAAAAATGGCAAAGATTATTTGCAATAGGATGCATGACAGAAAAACCAAAATCTGAAAGTCAGAAGCCCTAGAATCCCAGTCCTACTCCACCTGAGAGGAATGTTTAAGGTAAAAACATGCTCTTAATTTAGACCTACAGCCCTAGGATACAATCCCAGGAACTTGGTTCTATGACCAAAGGCATGTCAGTTAACCTGTTGAATCGCACCGTGAGGGGCGCCTGGGTGGCTCAGTCGTTAAGCGTCTGCCTTTGGTTCAGGTCATGATCCCAGGGTCCTGGGATCGAGCCCTACATCGGGCTCCCTGCTCCGCGAAAGCTTGCTTCTCCCTCTCCCACTCCCCCTGCTTGTGTTCTCTCTCTCTCGCTGTGTGTGTCTCTCTCTGTCAAATAAGTAAATAAAATCTTAAAAAAGAAAGAAAGAAATCCCACCGTGAGTTTAAAAGATACCATTTTTTGGTATACAGAGTATGTTTAAACAAAGAACATCTAGGGGCGCCTAGGTGGCTCAGTCGGTTAAGCAGCTGCCTTTGGCTCGGGTTATGATCCCAGGGTTCTGGGATCGAGCCCCACATCAGGCTCCAGCCCCGCATCAGGCTCCCTGCTCCAAGGGAAGCCTGCTTCTCCCTCTCCCACTCCCCCTGCTTGTGTTCACTCTCTTGCTGTCTCTCTCTCTCCCTGTCAAATAAATAAATAATCTGGGGGGGAAAAAAACCAAGAACATCTAAAACGGTGGTATCTATGTAAAATAAGCAGTTAAGTCTGCCTCTCTGTCCAACTTCTTTTGTCATCAAGAAATAAAGTTAATAATACTGTTCTAAACTGCAAACCATTTCATGAAACATACGACCCCCACCATCATCCACTAGTAGAGGTTATAACTCTACTTCACCTACTAAGAAGCCAGCTGTAGAAGCTATCTAGAGTTTAACGAATGGGCTGAGGGAAAAATCTAAACCAAAAATGTCACTTAAACCTAATGACAAAGATGAGACTATGCAATCAAGAAAGAAAATAGAGAGCAAGTCCATAATTAAATGCATGGTACAGGGATGCCTGGGTGGCTCAGTTGGTTAAGCGACTGCCTTCGGCTCAGGTCATGATCTCAGGGTCCTGGGATCGAGTTCCGCATCAGGCTCCCGGCTCAGCGGGGAGCCTGCTTCTCCCGCTGACCTTCTCCCCTCTCATGCTGTTTCTCTCTCTCTCTCTCAAATAAATAAATAAAATCTTTAAAAAAAAATGCATGATACAGTTGGCAGAAGACAGGGTACAGGAAAATGTTTCTAGCATTCTTAGACAGCTGTCCTCTGGTAGTGAAAGTACTGAAAATGAATGCATGCTACAATAGCACTCCCTGAAGAAGACAGACAACTGAGGAAATGCTCACCACCTAAATCCAAACAAGGTGACTTAGAACTTAAATATATTTAACTAACATCCCTCTCTATATATTTTTTTTAAGATTTTATTTATTTGACAGAGATAGACACAGCAAGAGAGGGAACACAAGCAGGGGAGTGGGAGAGAGAAAAGCAGGCTTCCCACGGAGCAGGGAACCTGATGTGGGGCTCGATCCCAGGACCCCAGGATCATGACCCAAGCCAAAGGCAGATGCTTTTTTTTTTTTTTTTTTTAAAGATTTTATTTATTTATTTGACAGAGAGAGAGACAGCGAGAGAGGAAACCCAAGCAGGGGGGAGTGGGAGAGGGAGAAGCAGGCTTCCTGCTGAGCAGGGAGCCCGATGCGGGGCTCGATCCCAGGACCCTGGGATCATGACCTGAGCCGAAGGCAGACGCTTAACGACTGAGCCACCCAGGCGCCCCAAAAGGCAGATGCTTAACGACTGTTTTAATTCAACAAATAATTCATTCTCACTTGTAATTTTATCCTTTTCAGAATGATTTTAAGGTATTTCCTAATACAATTTACTTAATATAAAATACTAAGACCTTTCATATAAACATACTGAACTCAGAAAGAAGACACACCCCAAACCTAATCAAACATTATATTCAAAGTATTGGTTCATAAAAATAATTATATCTCCCCAATCAGTTGAAGAGCTTTAATCTACAAAACCAAATGCTCAGAAAATGAGACCAGAAACGGATAAGGAGTTTGGGCTGTGGCTCTGGGAAAAGGCCCATTATCATGTGGCTAGAACAACTTTACAGTAATGGCTAAACTGAAACAACAGATTCCTCAAATTAATACAACAGTGCTCTTGTATAAAGGATTGGAAGATGGCAACACAACCTAATTAATCTACAATCTAATCACAAATCATAAAAAAATTTTACAATCTAATTGTAAATGTTACATGATTAAAACAATGCACATTCTGGGTGTACTTCTCCATTGAAATAATGACAGATTATATAGCAACACAGAAAAAGCCTTGATAGAATATACAGCGAAAAAGCAGGAGATAATAACTTCACCGAAATAACATGTAAAAAGCATATACATTCATAGGAAATCTGAAAGGGAATGTGGAAAAACTAAGAAATTGGTTTTTGGGTTTGGTTTGTTTTTTTTTTTTTAAAGTAGGCTCCACACCAACATGGAGCCCAACACTCAGCTTGATTTCATGAACCTGAGATCAAGACTTGAGCCAAAATCAAGAGTCGGACACTTAACCGACTGAGACAGCCTGGTGCCCCAAGAGCTGGTTTTAATAAAAGAGGGGCCCTTAAGTAGACTGGAAGTGGAGACACACAAAAAAGGCAAGATTTAGCTGCATCTTATAAAAACAATCAAATCATACTGTATTAGGGGAGCCTGGGTGGCTCAGTTGTTAAGTGCCTTCAGCTCAGGTCATGATCCCGCGGTCCTGGGCTCCCTGCTCAGCAGGGGGCCTGCCTCTCCCTCTGTCTCTGCCGCTCCCCCTGCTTGTGTTCCCTCTCTCGCTATCTCTCTAATAAATAAATAAAAATCTTTATAAAAGAAATCATATGGTATTAGATGATAAAAGAGGTTGATGGCCACTGTGGAGAATCAGGTAAAAACAAAGACTCCTGTCCATCAGATAAGGAGTATATCCACATATACTGCTTCTGCAACCAAATCCAGGAGTGTCTCCTCTAGAGACTTGCCCACCCTCTTAACATACATCTTAGTTCACTGGCTTACAAATTTTTAGTCTAACTTTTCATTCTGTTTGAGCAGAGGCAACAGATGGCCTACACAGCATAAACTCTCCCAATAACTAATTTTTACCAATCACATCTTGTTAAAAATCCAGATTTATACCTACAGATTAGTGAGCAACAGAAACCCTCATAATGACTTGACAATTATTCAGTGTGACAGCTGTTTGTGCCACTATCAAATGTGAGTTCTAAAACACAGGCTAACACCTCTGGTTCCTCTGGATTAAAACAAAACATCCCCCCCTTATTAAAAAAAAAAAAAGAACTTGAGTTACAATACTGAGCACAGGTACAAAACAAATCTTTGCAAAGAAAATTTTAGAAGGTAATACTCAGAAAACTACATAACTGACAAAACCAAACCATACTCAACTCATCCCAATGTTCAAGTTGTATACTAAGGCTTCAGGACATATTTTCATTAAAAAACAAAACCGAAAATTAGCAGTTATCTGTATGCTGCAGATGAGTCCTACCCAAATGGTAAGCTGTATCACTTATCCCAAGTGATGATTTTTTTTTTTTTAAGATTTTACTTATTTTGAGAGAGAGTATGAGCAGGGGGAGGGGCAGAGAGAGAGAGAGAGAGAGAGAGAGAGAGAGAGAGAGAGAGAGACTCTCAAGCAGACTGCACCCTGAGCTGACCCTGAGATCCCAACCTGAGCTGAAATCAAGAATCAGACGCGTAACTGACTGAGCCACCCAAGTGCCCCACTGGGTGATATTTTTGACATGTCTATCAGCTGCTGCATAATAAAGAACATCAAAAACTTTCATTCACGTCGCAAGAGCACAAATGCATAATCTGTTCATTTCTGTTTCAAAAGGGGCCAGCCTCCGGCTCTCGTGTGATGAGCCCCTTGAGATTTGGAGCCACGTCTGTCTTTATCACTGCTGTATTCCAGTGCCAAGTCCAGTGGCCAGAACACAGTACACACTTGATTTTAATTTTTTAAAATTTGTTTAAGTCAACTCTTAGGTATTTCTTAGTGGGCTTTACATGATTTCTGTTTTTTGTTTTTTGTTTTTTTTAAGATTTTATTTATTTATTTGACAGAGGGAGACAGCCGAGAGCAGTAACACAAGCAGGGGGAGTGGGAGAGGGAGAAGCAGGCTTCCCGCGGAGCAGGGAGCCTGATGTGGGGCTCGATCCCAGGACCCCGGGATCATGACCTGAGACGAAGGCAGACACTTAACGAATGAGCCACCCAGGCGCCCCTATACATGTTTTCCTAATAATAAGACAATTAGGTTAAAAAACAATCAGGATAAAACAAACAATCTGGATGGGAAATTAGGACCAAAATTTCAATCTTGATTTAAACCCAAATAAAAACAAGGTAAATGCTGGCTTTGCTTCTAACGGGATAACCCAAAGCACTCTTCTATTTAATACTTTCTCCCATGCTTTTACATATATTACTCTTCAACTTTTAATTGAAATTACATAAAATGTGTATTTCCAATTTTGTAAAAGGTTTAAAAATTCAAGACCATCTCCGCATTAAAAAGCAAAAAAGACAAGAGGGAAAAATACACCTAGAAGTTATTTATGTGATAATATTTAGGATACAGAATAGTTAAAACAACCTCAAAAAAGAAGCAAGTTAGAGAACAAACTACACAACAGCAAGTGATTTTTAGTAAAGTGCCAAATCAATTCAATGAGGAAAGAAAATGAATATTGCTGAAGCTGTATAGACCACTAGAAAAAAAATTAATCTCAATCCTGTCATTCCAGCCACAAAAACTATTTCAACATGGTTTACAGACTAACACCCAGAAAGCTTCTAGAAAAAGAATAGAAGAGTATCTTCATGACCCTTATAGTAAGCAAAGAATTCCTGGCCACGTCACAAAAGAAGCACAAACCATAAATTTTTCTTAAATTGATAAATCAGACTTTATGAAAATTAAGGCTTTCTGTTCATCAACAGATACCATTAAGAACATGGACAGATGTACCATAGATTAAAAAAGAAAATCACTCACAGCTCATATAGCTAACAAAGGACTCTTATCTAGAATGTATATAGAATTCTGACAATAAAAACACAAATAACCTAATTTTTTTTAAAGATTTTTTATTTATTTGACAGAGAGACACAGCAAGAGAGGGAACACAAGCAGAGGGAGTGGGAGAGGGAGAAGCAGGCCTCCAGCCGAGCAGGGAACCCGATGCGCGGCTCGATCCCAGGACCCTGCAATCACGACCCAAGCTGAAGGCAGACACCCAATGACCGAGCCACCCAGGCGCCCCAATATCCTAATTTCTGAAAGTGAGATTTGAACAATGTTTAGATGGAACGGATTAATATATCTTCAGAAAGGAGGATATAGCAATGTCCAATACATACAGGTAGTCAACATCACAAATCATCAAGGAAATGCACATTAAAATTGTAAGGAGCTACGATCATACACTCACTAAAATACTAAAATAAAAAATGTTAAGGGATGCCTGGATGGCTCAGTTGGTTAAGCATCTGCTTTTGGCTCAGGTCACGATCCCAGGGTCCTGCGATCAAGTCCCAGATCAAGTCCCACGTCAGCCACCTTGCTCAGCGAGGAGCCTGCTTCTCCCTCTACCTGCCACTCCCCCTGCTTGTACTCTCTCTCGCTGACAAATAAAATCTTAAAAAAAATGTTACGGAATTTTCATACATTACTGATGGGAGTGTAAAGGGTACAACTCTTCTGGACTGCTGGAGAACTACTTAGCAGTTTTCTATAAAGTTAAACATATATCTACACAATGACTGAGTAATTCTACCCTAAGAGAAATTAAAATTATGTTCACAAAAACTACAAAAATGTTTACAGCAGTCTTATTCCTAATAACAAAAAACTGGAAACAACCCAACAGGTGAATGGATAAACTGATGTATGTCCATACAATGGAATACTACAACATTAAAAAGGAACAAGACACTAATTCACACAGTTACACTGAATAAAACTCAAAAACACAAAAGCCAGAAACAAAAGAATATATACTATATGATTCCATTTACATGAAACGGAAATACAGGGGGAGAAATGCAATACTGGTTGCAGGAGGTTAAGTATGGCTTTTCTGGTAAATTTAAGTGCCCTAAATTTTTATTTAAGACTATGGTTATACAAGAGTAGACAACAATAAAAAAACTTATTAGACTGAACACAGTATCTGTGCATTTTATCTGAATTACATATATTTCCTAAAAATCAGCTTGAAGGGGGCACCTGAGTGGCTCAGTTGGTTAAGCGACTGCCTTCAGCTCAGGTCATGATCCTGGAGTCCCGGGATCAAGTCCCGCACAGGGCTCCCTGCTCAGCAGGGAGTCTGCTTCTCCCTCTGACCTTCCCCCTCTCATGTGCTTTCTCTCAAATAAATAAATAAAATCTTTAAAAAAAAAAAAAATCAGCTTGAAGGGATTCCACTACCTATTCTGCTGCCCTCCTCTACAGGACATTTCTCATGATATGTCTTTTTGGCATGTAGAAATGACTCAGGCTATCTGTACATCAGATCTCTGTACAATAGCTATGAAAGCATATTCTTTCAGCTCTTCTGTACTGCAGCTTAGGCCATCCTTCAAATTTCCTGCAGTTTTTCATCCCTGAAGGGTAAGCTTGATAATGAGACCCACGCTCTTGCATCCTGACTGACCAGCATTCACTTCTAATCAATAACAGATGTGGGAATGGTGCCAGGGTCGGCCTTATGCCAAAGTAACAATTTTTCTTCTATTCTAAAGCAAACGCCCTTCTTAAGCTCTAAGTCAACCAAACACAGAATGACATCTGGAAATACACAACAATGCCATGTGTTTGGCCCCTTTGGATGATAGCTGTAGGCACTGCAAGCAGAGGGTTGCCGTGCCAGCCTCATGGGACACTGCAGAGTATAGTAACTCCACAAGCTGGTAATATGGACAAAGTGCAAAAGACTTGATTAAGGGGAAAGTAGTATCAAATGGGTGCAAGCACAAGTTCATTTAATAAAAATTCCCTTGGTTGGGATTCTTCCCAAACTTAGCTAATAGGAACTGCTTATCTCATTTCAATATGCAACTTGGGCCCCAATTCTTTACTTATTCATACCCTTGACTTTTCAACTCTACCATTTTCCCCTTGAAAAATTATTAAAAAAAAAAACAACTAATACTCCCAAGGAAACTAACACTCAATGTAAATCAATTCAATCCTATATAAACTGCCTTAGGAAGCACCACAAAATTTTAGAGATGTCGAAAATTTTGAATTTACAAAATTCGGTATACAAACACCAAGGTAGTCAGCTATAAAGGAAAAAGTCAGGTGTGTGTGTGTGTGTGTGTTGGCAGGCCATTAATTTTTGATCTTACATTGTTTCCGCAACTGTTTATGCTTATGTAAGTTGTGACATTTTGATGTTATTTGTATTATGCAGCCATTTATTCTAGAGCATTAGAAAGTGACCAACTGATAACAAAAGAAAACTGATTTAAAAGCCTTTCTTCATTTACTCATGAACACAATACACCTTTTCTTAATCCATACTGATAATAAAGTAGGTTTCAGATTTAAAGATCTGAGTAGAGCAATCTTTTTGCACAGAAAGATAACAGAAGTCAGGAAGCAACTACAATAATACTAATAGCTAATATTACTCCCACTTCCATTTATTCACTTGTAAATAATAACGTAAGATTTCTTTACTATGTGCAAAGAATGGTGCTAAGCACTCTGTTAATATTTTATTTACGCGACACCAAAACAATGGAAGGTACCATCATGATTAACACTCTACTCAGCCAGAAAATAAGGCTCAGGGAAGTTAAATTATGTTCAAGGTCATATAGTTAAGAAGATGGGACAGCTCTGTTGGACTTCAGAGTCTGTAACTATAGCAAAAGAAATCTACACTGAATGATGCCGAAAGAGTAAATTATTATAGGACGAGGACTCAGTCAAGTTTGTACATTGTGACCAAGGATTTCATAAGAGAAAAGAAATGAACATTGATCTTAGCGCAAAGAGACTTCATATTTCTCTACGGTTTCTGTCTTTCTTCACAAAGAATGTGAAGGTAAATGTACAGTCTACAGCTGAAGTGGGCCCAGGGGAAGTTAAAACACTGAAAAGTGGAAGCTATTATGTAGGAACCCATTTATGTCCTCAACTGACAATCAGAGAGGCTTCTGACAAAGCAGGCCCACTCCATCAAATGAATCTGCCTGAGGAGTAAGAAAAATTAAACCATAATTTTGAAAATGTTCGCTCTACACCAAGATCATCCTTTTCTTCGCAGTACAGGTCCTCAAAATTAATGCTCTAAAGAAAATTCTTTCCTTCAGTATTTCCAAAATTCCTGATTTCCAAAAGAAAAGGGGGTAAATACGATGTATAGGCACAAATATAAAGGGTCAACAGCCATCACTGCTCATTAAAACTACTATTTTAACAATGAGACCCTAAAACATAACCAGGTATTTCTACTGTTTTCCAAAGAAGGCTGAAGGATAGAAACAGGTCAAAACCAGTTAGAAAATAGTATCTCTTTGGCAAACATTTTAGTGATGCAATTAGCACCTAACTCAATTCATCTGTTAAGATAGCTCAATCTTATTTTGGCATTAAACTAAAATTGGTATGGGGGAAGATGGAATAAACATGGCAATAAATGAACTGGGCAAAGTACCAACTCCAGGATCTTATGGACAACTCCATCCAATACAGAATATAAGTCCTAGAGATGGAGCATACTCTTATGTTTGGAATGGTTTATCTTGCATTCTTCTTCCAAACCCTGTGCTTCTTCAGCAAGTAGGAGCAGAAATACGAATATGCTGCAGCAAAAGCCTACAGCTGCACCTTGCAGATGTCAGGCTGTTAGCTCTGTCATCAGCAACCATGCTGTATTCGTTGCTGGCTCCCTCCTGGTCACTGCCCCATCAGTCAGCACTATGGCTGTGCCCAGAAAACTGTGAGAGGTTCTAAGCACCCTTTGGAATCAAGCAAAGGAAAAAGAAATTATCTGGGAACTGACAGTCATCATAGCAATTTCTCTTCAAGATTTTATATTCTTGCCTCTTGTGAAGACCAAGCCTGGAGGAAAAAAATGCTGATATGATGACATGTCTCAGTTTTCTCCTCTGCAGAAATAAAAATACTACCACCTGGTTTTTATTTCCCCATCCCTGGGGGGCTATTATGAAGATAAAAAGCTTTGAAAATTAAAAGCACAATGCAAATATAAGGCTATTAATATAGTGCGGACTGAATCCAAACAACATAAATGGAAGGTAGATGGGCGCTTTGGCAGGGCAAATAACCACGTCTGCCATCACAGCAAACGTCTAAGTTCCAGTAACTACTTATATATTAAGAGATCTCCAGTAGAAATTAAACAGGCATATAGCCTATAGAACAGACTGTTTCCTCTCCACAAAACTGTCTGACTTCCTTGACTCAGTCACTTTGGAAACTTACTACTTTAAGGCCCAACTCAAACCTCACCTCATTAGCCCACACCCAGAGACTCAACTGCACTCTTACAGAATTAAACTCTCCCACATCTGCACTCTCACTGCCCCTTATAAATACCTGCACGATCTCATCTGTCATATTGTACCTCCGTTTGTTTGTCCCTGTCTCTTTCCGCTAGTCCATGGAGTTCCTACAGCTCTTTGCTTTTATAACCATACCAACTACCTAGCACATCTGATGCGCAGTATAGCCTAGAACACTTTTTCTAATTCCAGTTAACTAAAATGCAATACAAAAAGCTTTCTACACCTTTTCTATTAAAGCAGAATTTCCCAAGCTGTATGCCAAGAAACAATGAAGAGGTGTGAATGACTGGGTGTACTGAGATATTGATTTCCTCAGCCTGGGATGGCCAATTATAGAATTTACCGATTTCTCTGTGTGCTATGATGTGGAAAGGTTGGAAAGCACTATATAAACATGTAGTAAAGATTTCGTTTTTTTAAAATATTAAACTAAGGGGCGCCTGGGTAGCTCAGTCGTTAAGCGTCTGCCTTCGGCTCAGGTCATGATCCCAGGGTCCTGGGATCAAGCCCCGCGTCGGGCTCCCTGCTCCGCGGGAAGCCTGCTTCTCCCTCTCCCACTCCCACTCCCTCTACTTGTGTTCCCTCTCTCACTGTATCTCTGTCAAATAAATAAATAAAATTTTTAAAAAAGTAAAATAAATAAAATACTAAACTAATAGAAAAGTAGGGTTAAACACTACACAAATGGTGACATCAAGCCTCGAGTCTCTTCAACAAATGGTGTTGGGAAAACTAGAAAGCAAAATGCAGAAGAATGAAATTGGACTGTTTTCACCATATACAAAAATAAACTCAAAATGGATTAAGGACCTAAATGTGCGACCTGAAACCATAAAAATTCTACAAGAAAGCACAGGCAGTAACTTCTCTGACACTGGCCATAACAACATCTTTCTAGGTATGTCTCCTGAGGCAAGGGAAACAACAGCAAAAATAAACTAGTGGGACTACATCAAAAGAAAAAGCTAACAACCAAAAAGACTAAAATACAACCTAAGGAATAGGAGAAGATGTTTGTAAATGACCTATGTGATAATAGGTTAGTATTCAAAATATATAAAGAACCTGGCTGGTTCAGCTGGTACAGCATGTGACTCTTGATCTTAGGGTAGTGAGTTCAAGCCTCTCGTTGGGTATAGAGATGACTTAAAAACAAAACAAAATTAAAAATGGGCACCTGGGTGGCTCAGTCAGTTAAGAGGATGCCTTCGGCTCAGGTCATGATCCCAGAGCGAGTCCCACATCTGTGCTCCGTGCTCGTCGGGAAGCCTGCTTCTCCCTCACCCTCTCCCTCTGTGTATGCTCTCTCTTTCTCTCTCAAATAAATAAATAAGGGACACCTGGGTGACTCAATCGCTAAGCATCTGCCTTCGGCTCAGGTCATGAGCCCCACATCGGGCTCTCTGCTTCCCTCTCCCACTCCCCATGCTTGTGTTCCCTCTCTCGCTGTGTCTCTCTCTGTGTCAAATAAATAAATAAATATCTTAAATAAATAAATAAATAAAATCTTTTTAGAACCCAAAAAAACAAAATAAAAAAATAAAAACCCCCTAATAATCCTACATAATCCAATTAAAAATGGGCAGAAGACACGAGCAGACATTTCTCCAGCGAAGACATACAAATAAATGGTCAACAGATACATGAAAAGATGCTCAACATCATTCATCGGAGAAATGTAAATCAAAACCACAATGAGATATCACCTCCCACAGCTCAGAATGGCTAAAATCAAAAACACAGGAAACAATAAATGGTGAGGATGTGGAGAAATAAGAATCCTCATGCACTGTTGGTAGGAATGCAAACTGGGGCAGCCACTGTGGAAGACAGTATAGAAGTTCCTCAAAAAATTAAAAATAGAACTACCCTATAATCCAGTAATCACATTACTGGGTATTTACCCAAAAAATACAAGAACACTAAGTGTTGGGATGAAAGAGTTACATGCACCCCTATGTTTATTGCAGCTTTATTTACAATAGCTGAATTATGGAAGCAGCCCAAGTGTCCATCAACAGATAAAGAAGATGTGGTGTGTGTGTCTGTGTGTGGTGTGTGTCATGGAATATTATTTGGCCATAAAAAAAAGTATGAGATCTTGCCCATTTGCAACAACATGGACAGATCTACAGAATGTAATGCTAAGTGAAATAAGCCAGTCAGAGAAAGACAAATACCATATGATTTCACTCATATGTGGAATTTAAGAAACAAAACAAACGAACAAAGGAAAAAAAAGAGAGAGGCAAACCAAAAAACAGTCTTTAACTATAGAGAACAAACAGATGGTTACCAGAGGAGGTAGGGGGGCGGCAAAGTAGGTAAAGGGTATTAAGAGTACACTTATTTTGAGGAATAGTGAGCAATGTATGGAATTGTTGAATCACTATACCGTATACCTGGAACAAGTAACACTGTACATTAACTACACTGGAATTAAAATTTTAAAAATACATGAAATAAAATGAAGATAAAGAAAGAATATGACTAGAATAATTGTTTCACAAACTGTTCACTAGAAAATAAATGCTTCAGAACACTGGCATCAGGTAAAGCATCATATCCTGAAAGAGAAAAATAACACAGCCACCTCGCATAGCAGTCAGTCTGTGTAAACACCATATGGTTTGCTAATTTAATCAAAAAGAACCCCAGAATTTACTTTTTCATCCTGCAGATTAAAAAAATGAAAATAAAGTTGCTAGAAATATTTCAGAAATTATTCTGCCACCCCCAAATGTCTAATAAAATGCATACAGCACCCAAGTTTGTTCATCCTTTTTAAACCCCCCTCTGAAAGCACAAAAACCCTTTACAGGCCACATTAAAACCAACAATTTATCAGCTCAGTCTTTTCATTTTCATGTGTATTTTAAAACCAATCGTTACTTTGCATCACACCCTTCTCCCAATTCAGTTCAAACCCTCTGGCCCTCTTTATTCAACCTACAACACACAAAATTCTGGCTGTCACTATCTCTTGCCTAGATTATTCATCTCAAAATGGTCTCCCTGACTCTAAGACTCCCCCTACGAAATTCACCTCTTGCCCAGAAGCCTCCATCATCCAAAATACCAATCAAGTCACAGCTCTTTGATTAAGAACAAAAACAAAGATAATAACAAACTCTTTGAGTCGTCAATGCTCCTGAACATAGCACAGAATATGCTGTATGACCAAGACACTGACTACCCTTCCAGGCTTATTATCCTCTACTCTGACCTCGTATTTTACAGGTACCCTTCTCTTAATCTTCACCAGGCTAACTTTTATTCATACATGAACAGCTGACCTGGGTAGCACCTCTTCAGTGCATACCCTTTCCTGATTCACTAGGCTAGGATAAAAGACTCTTCTAGGTGGGTGTTCTCTAATCAGATGATGGGAACAAGGACACAAGTTTTTTACTTTTTGTTTTAGCTAAAAGGTTAGCATAGGGCTGAGTGGCAATAGCTTCATTTCACTTAGGATCCTTCTTCAAATTTCTTGGCTCTTGATCCTCTGCTGGTTTTAAGGGCTTTTAAATCTTTTATCATATGCCACCTCAAAATCTATCTGGATACAAGTAAAAAAAGACCTTGCAAATTATTTGTAGAGAAGAGTAGATTTTCATTATTAAAGTACTCTATCTACTACATATGAATGTTTCATATGTACCTTTCCATGCCTCACTGAGAGCTTTACTTCTTTACACCTTACTCCAAATTCTTTAGCCATTCATTTGTTATTTCCTGCCTATGCTCTAAAAGATATACACCACATCACAGGTAGAGTCAAGACTGTACCCCACAAGGAACTATCATCCCCAACCTTCATCATAACATGTACTCAAAAGGTGAGAGGCACAGTGTGTCACATAAAGTGCTGAACGTTTTATACCCATCATCTGTTTGCATGCTCAAAATCACCACCTTTTTAGGTGGGAACATCCCCACCCTTTCTATACCTTCCTCAACATAATCCGGATTTTCCTCTCTCCTTAGCATTTCTCATCTTTTAAAAAATTTTAGTTGTTTATTTGAGAGAGAGAGGAGGGAGCGCACAAGCAGAGGGAGGGGGCAGAGAGAGAGGGAGAAGCAGACTCCCCACCAAGCAGGGAGCCTGATGTGGGGCTCAATCTCAGGACCCCTGGATCATGACATGAGCCGAAAACAGACGACCAACCGAGCCACCCAGGTGCCCCAGCATTTCTCATTTTTGTATACATATCAAGCATTTAAAAAATACATAAAACATATATATTGTAGATTACATATGTCACTTATTAATCATCTACTGTCTCTCCCAGAGTGAGCACTTAATAATATTTAAATAATGGATGAATAACAATGAGGGCAGATGTGCTAATTATTTGAAAGTACTCTTCTCCCTCTCTCAATACTCAATTCTTCAACAAGTTCAGAAAACTCAACCTACCACCAAAACATACCAAAATCATCTATCTTCCACTACCATGAACCTAATCCAAACTTACTATTTTTTACTTCTGGTTTTGTTGCTTTCAGCCATGTCCCCATACCATTCTTTCTCTATACCATAGGAAGAGTGATCTTTATAAAATATAAATGAGGTCATGTTACTTCCCCTTCAGCGGGTACCCATCACTCTTATCCAAATTCCTCACTGCGGCTTACAAATGTCTACAGGAGCCGTCTCCTATCTCTTAACTTCTCTGTCCTCTTCTCTTCATGTACTACACTGTAGCTGAACTGGCCATTATTCTAGGCACTGAACATATCAAACTCATTCCCACTTTAAGACCTTTGCACTGCTTTTCTCTGTCTGGAATATTCTTGCATCTGCTATCCCCTAGGCTAACTTGTTTATTGTCATTCAGACAACAGCTCAGTTTACTTCTTCAGGCAGCCCTAAACTGACCATTCACCATCAATACTCTTTTTTTTGTTAATGGTATCTATTGCTCAGTGCTTTCCTTTATCTCAACTTAGAAATATTCCTAAAAAAAAAAAAATCAAACTTTCACAAACAGTACAAAGAACTCCCTCGATACCATTCACCTGAATTCAACTTATCATCTGACCTATTTTTTTTTTCATTATCTACCTACCTACTATCCACTCATTCTACCAGCCTATCTACCTATCTACCTACCTACCTTTTTGTGTAAACTGCTTGAGAGTAAGCAGTAACAGCATCATACCCCCCTACCCTTAAATATTTCAGGGTGTAACTACTAAGAGCCAGAATATTCACTTGCATAACTATAGTACATTGCCAAAATAATTGACATTAACAACATAGCACTGTCTACAGACTTCCTCTAAAATCCAAATGGAAAAGCAAAACGGAGGGGTGTCTGAAGATCAGGACAAGGTGGAACGGTTGGTCACTTTATTACTTAATGAAATACTACTCAGCCATAAAAACAAACTATTGATACATGCAGTAACATGGACGAATCTTAGGGGCACCTGGGTGGCTCAGTCGTTAAGCGTCTGCCTTCGACTCAGGTGATGATCCCAGGGTCCTGGGATCGAGCCCCACATCGGGCTCCCTGCTCAGCAAAGAGCCTGTTTCTCCCTTTCCCTCTGTCTGCAGCTCTGCCTACTTGTGCACGCGTGCACTCACTCTCTCTCTCTCTCTCTCTCTCTCTCTCTGTGTCAAATAAATAAATAAATAAATCTTTAAAAAAAAAAAAAGGACGAATCTTAAATGCATTATGCTAAGTGAAAGAAGCCAGATATAAAAGGCCACATACCATATAATTCCATTTATATAACATTCTGGAAAAGGCAAAACTTATGAGGACAGAGAACAGATTGTTTGCCAGAGGCTGGAGGGGAGTTCCTGGAAGGGATTACCTACAAAGGGGCACAAGGGACTTTTTTGAGGGTGATGGAAATATTCTTTACCTCGACTTTGGTAGTGGCTATGTGATTATCCATTTTTCTCAGAATTCATAAAACTATACACTTTTAAAAGAATGAATTTTACTGCATATAAATAACCTCAATCTTTTAAAAAGTCACTACAGAGATAAAGAATATAATGAGAGAACTGGGTTTCTTTAAAGCTAGTTGTACAAGAATTAAATAAAATTTCTAGACAGGAAATGCCCAATGAACATTTTGAAGCACATATCAGAGTTTAAAAGTAGAGCACTAGAAGATAGAGCTGAGGAAATGACCTAGAATGCAGAACACAGAGACATAAGGTAAAAAAAAAAAAAAAAAAAAAATACAAAAGATAGGAAACAGAGAATAGTGTAAGAAGATCTGACATACATCTAGCAAAATTCTAGGAGATAAAAGAGCAAATGAGAGTAGAGAAAGAAGACACTATTCAAAGAGGTCATAGATAATAATTTTCCAGAAGTGAAGACCTGAATCCTCAGATTAAAGGAGTACACTAAGGCCTGATTACCACAAATAAATCCACAACTTACCTCACCATAGTACAACTGCAGAACACCAAAGCCAAAGAAGAAAATCTTAAAAATAACCACAGAGGAAAATATAACACGACAAAGGAACAAAAACCAACCTGACTGGAAGCAGACTTCACATCTTCAGAACAACACAAATCACCAGCGACGTGCTGATGGAAAGTAAGTGTCAGCCTTTACCCTGTAACCTCCATTAACCATCATTTAAATGAAAGTGAAATAAAGATATTTTCAGACCAACAAAAAGAATTTACCATTCATAAACTGTTTCTCTAAGAACTATTAACAGAGGTAGTTTGGCAGGAAGTAAAATTAACCTAGAAGGAAATATTATAATAAACATGAGATAATGAGCAGATAATTTGATAATAAACCTAAATTAACGTTAGCTATAAAAATAATTACGATAATTATTCTCTTAACTAGGGGTGAGTATAAAACAAAGTGAAAATCCTAGACAGTGGTAATACATTGAGAAGTTGCTGAATCATGAAGTGTTCTAAGAGCTGTTAAAAAAAAAAAGGACGCGTATGTTAACATTTTAGATTTTAAGTACTGTATACATATTAAAATTTAAAATAACCACCAAAATAATGGAAATGTAACAGCCAAAAAAAAAGAAATATAGAAAATATTTTTCAATCTCCAAGGAAAAGAGAAAGTAATTAAAAGGAAAATAAAAAACCTAAAATGATACCAATAGTCTAAATATAGCAGTAACCCACTGAACATCAACAGACCAGTTATCAAGTAAAAGAATATTTCTAGATTGAATTCAAACAAAGTCCAAGTATTTGATATATTCATAAGACTCGGGTCTAAATGCTGAAAGGTTAAACAAAAATGATGAAAAAAGGCAAATGGATTGGCAAATGTTCTAATATTATCGAAAATAGGCTTTAATCCAAAAAGCATGATTCAGGACCAATAAAAAAGGTCATTATCCAAATGATAAAGGAATAATTCATTAGGAAAATATAATATATACAACAACACGGGTTCAAAACCAAAATTTTGATAGAATTGCAAAGAGAAATGGACAACACACAATCACAGTGGAAAAGTTTTAATACATCTTTCTTAAAAACCAGTAAGACTGAAAAGTTAGTGTAACTATACCATATCTGAACAACATACAAGTGTGACAATTGGAAATGTTCGTTAGGCAGTGAGAGAATTCTGGAGCTCAAAAGACAAATACGACTTAATATAAATTTAGGAGTCATCAGCATATGGATGTGGGTAAAGCCACAGGAAGATGAGACTGCAGAATAAAGTTAAAGGGTAATGAGCAATCACCCTCAAAAGAGCACAAAATATGGAGTATGGAATATCCTCTTAATGTCTACCTTCAAACTCCACTATTTTTATTTGTCCAGTTAGGTGGATACATCGATTTGTATAGGCAAAATGTGAGAAAACAGAAAGTGGCACAGTAAAAAGAAACAAACCAAAGAGTTGAAGGACCATCAAATACTTGTACTGAAGTGTTTGAAAGTGACTCCAGAAAACAAAATTCCCAAGACAAGTCAATGGTTCTCCTGCCTCTCCTCCAGACACACTTTTCAAAGAGATTGTTCCCTTGGTTAGTAAGACAGGGAAACACTTTAATTTTATCCACTTTCCAAAATAAAGACGGAAAACAGTATTTCTGTATCATTTACCAAATGTGCCATCTTCCTCCTACTTTAGACGTTACTGAAGAGCAGGGCCAGGATGGGAAGGTGGAAGTGAGGTGCTTATGGCCCAAAATTTAAGTGCAGAGCCAACTTGTGGAAGTGAGGCCACAAATTTTTTGCTGAGGTACCTCATATGCCTCACTCCAGTCCCAGCTCTGTTGAAGAATCTCTACTATTAATGTTCTTTGCGCAATCAAAGCACATGTGGCTATTTGCCCTGCTTCCCTATTTGGGGCAACAGAAGTATGCTCTGCTTTTGAAAACATAGTTCCCATTCAAAAACAAAAAAAAGAGCTACTGTCAGTTTCATCATGGCTTTACACCCAGGAATGGTATGGACAACTCATCTCATTTAAAGGGATGAGAGAAAATCAGTCTCACACTGGACTTCACACTCCTTTTCCTTTGAAAGAATAAAAGAACTATATTTCTCTTCAGACAGGCCACTAAAGGAAAACCCCATTCTTCATGAACAAAAAAAAAAAAAAAAAACTTTTAAGAACACCTGCACACACCTCAAGACAATAATATCTGATGCAGTATCATGCCTACAATCAGTCCCAACTTTTACTAACTCCAAACTTCGAAAGAAGGCACTTAATTCGGTGCCAGGAGACTTTCACATCTCAACTCTCCTCTTTCCTGACCTCTTTTTTTTTTTTTAAAGATTTTATTTATTTGACAGAGACACACAGCGAGAGAGGGAACACAAGCAGGGGCAGTGGGAGAGGGAGAAGCAGGCTTCCCGCTGAGCAGGGAGCCCGATGTGGGACTCGATCCCAGGACCCTGGGATCATGACCTGAGCCGAAGGCAGACGCTTAATGACTGAGCCACCCAGGCGCCTTTAACCATCCCTGATCTCCACTGCTTAAATGAGGCAGCAAATTTAAAAGCTCATAGAAGACTCTTCAAAAACTACAAATCCTAACCTGTTCTAAACGCAATCACACATGGGCACCTGGGTGGCTCAGATGGTTGAGCGTCTGCCTTCGGCTCAGGTCATGATCCCAGGGTCCTGGGATCGAGTCCCGCATCAGGCTCCCTGCTCCTTGGGAGCCTGCTTCTCCCTCTGCCTCTCTCTCTCTCTCTCTCTCTCTGTCTCTCATGAATAAATAAATTTAAAAAAAAATCAAAAAAAAAAACTTAAAAAAAAAATAAATGCAATCACACGGCTTCACCTGGAGGCTTGCCTTCATAGGAGCTGTCAGGTAAAATGCTGGCTGCCTGGGGCTTTTCAAATTCTAAGACCTTTTAAAACTCCAAATTCCAGAAGAGAAAGAAAAAGAAAAGAAGGAAGAAGGAAGGAAGAGAAGGAAGGGGAAGAGAAGGAGGAGAAGGGTAAAAAGACATTTTCCCAAGAGACACGGCCTTAAAGTCTATAATTATTTATAAGTACCAAATAGCTAAGCTTAAAACATTGAATTGCTGCTTTAAATATCAGAATTATTAAAAACCTTAATTTGAAAAGTTATAAACTCAAGATTGTACTTTAAGACTGTGTTGCACAGCTAAACACTGAGCAATCAAAAGATCTTAGTCAAGGGTGCCTGGGTGGCTCAGTTGGTTAAGCGGCTGCCTTCGGCTCAGGTCATGATCCCGAAGTCCCGGGATCGAGTCCCACATCGGGCTCCCTGCTCGGCAGAGAGTCGGCTTCTCCCTTTGACCCTCCCCCCTCTCATGCTCTCTCTCTCTCTCTCTCTCTCATTCTCGCTTTCAAATAAATAAATGAATAAAATCTTTTAAAAAAAAAGATCTTAGTCAATTACCTCGCCCGCGATTTTCTGGGCTATTTACTTGTAAAAGCTACCAGTAACAGATTCTCTTCATTGATAGGAGTAATGACTTTGTCAAGGTCACAAGCAGGAGCCAAGAAGAATTTTGATTTAGAGTTTTTAAGCCTGGTAACCTGTTTGAAATTACAATCTTGATCTAGACCAATAACCAAAATAGAACACTTAAATTTGTTTATGGATGAAGGAAGAAAGAAGTCTAGGACACCAAATTCCTCACTGTGGTATTTATCCTAATAAATAAACTGGAACAACCATTTGTGCAAACACAGAAGTCAAACAACAAAATGCAAAATTAAAGGTTTTCACTAATTCTAATTGCATGCAGTTTTCCCACAAAACATATTATCATTTTAAACTAGGCCCCTTTCCTAACATACTGCCCACCCCAATTAAATTTAATAAACTGAAAACCAAATGGCCCAAATTTGTGTGTCCCCCCCCCACCCTAGGAGCTTAGTGGGCATGGTTTGCTTGAATGTTATGGGTGTGATATGAAATATTTAAACCAATGACTAAAATTTTCCATAGAAGCCCCTCCGAAGTCTAAAAAGCTTTACCACTCAGAAAGATTCATCTCCAGACATTTAGAAGATTTACTATTCCACTTATGATACTCTGGTTTTTTTACATTTAATATTTAGGTGGGAGGTGGTAAAGGGGGAGAGGGTGTAATTAGTTTTGCTTGTAAAACGTTCATCACAGTTGTAGTGCCAACTGAGCTATACAGCCTATTGGGGGTCTAATAGATTTCAGGGTATTATAGTTTGAGTAATAGAGGTGGGGGTTGTGGTGGAAATCAATAAATGGCTACTACTTCTTTGCACAGACCCATATGGAAGTAATCAAGCGCAAGGGTGGCAGCTGGGGCCAATAACAGTCACCTGCAGTTGAGGGACATGGGGGTTTCAGATGGGTTTTTAATGCTAATTTCCTACAGAAACAATGAGCTAGAAAGAGCAGAGTAACAGACGAGGCCGGATGAAGAGAGACCAGCCAGAACAATGGCTGCACCTGGTGCTGGGAGCAGAGGGACAGAGCCGGCACGCGCCCGCCGGCAGCAGAGGGCACATCTGTCACCCTCCAAGCGGCCCATCCCCCAGCTCTTCCAGCAGGGTAAGTAATGCAAGGTCCCTAAACATTAACAGCTTGCCACACAGCAACAGGTTTGAGTTTTTAAGGCTGCTGCATTCTCCACACACACCCTTCTCCCATGACTAAGAATTAGTTAAGGAAGCAGGTTGGTTCCCTGTCAGGGAACTGTCAGAGACTTACTGAAAATCCGCAAAAAACACATTTTAACTAAGTCTGTTGGTTTATTGTAACTCTGATGTTTAAGAGAGACTAAGAAAAATCATATGGAAAGATAAATCTTAGTATTCATGCAGGAAGCATCATACTTGTTACTTTCTAATTTAATTCTTAGAACCCACAATAACATCTTTTTTTACTCCCATTTTACCTGTGAGCAAACTGGGGCTTAGAGGCGAAGGGTAAGTCAGCTCCTGGTTACTAATGCCCAAGTCTATACACAATCTTTTCAGTGCCTTTCCTCCACCAGTCCTAACTACCACAACCAAATGAAAATACATACTCTATGTCCTTGAGAACTCCAGCTATGAGAAGCAACTACACACACGTACATATACTATACAGAATTGTACCTTGCTAGGTATCTCCAACAAGCTGCTCAGGACTGAATAACAGGATTTCCACTAGCTGTTGCTTTCAACAAAGCACAAAGAGTTTCTTTTTCTTTTGCAGGTTTAGGCATGCTTTTACAAAAGTAAATCCATATGCATTTTAAGTTTCCCAGCATAAATGTGACACCACCTAAGTCTTAAAAAGTTAAACAGTTTGGAAAGCCCATCAACCAGTGAGAATATAAAAGCCAGTTATACCGCGTTATTTTTCTGCTGGAGAGAATTCCTGTATTTATGGACTTGAACTTGGAGGGAAAATTAACCCACACAGTCCGTAGTAGAAAACCTTTTAAATTACACCTTGCTGATTAAAAAAGGGGTGGGGGAATCTGTATATATACAGATAAGTATCTCAAAGCACACAATTACTCTTGGATTTTTAGAAAGGTAACAGCAGCCAGGCATAATCAAAGGGCGCCTGGGTTAAGCGACTGCCTTCGGCTCAGGTCATGATCCTGGAGTCCCTGGATCGAGTCCGGCATCGGGCTCCCTGCTCAGCAGGGAGTCTGCTTCTCTCTCTAACCCTCCCCCCCTCTCATGTGCTTTCTCTCTCTCTCAAATAAATAAAATCTTTTTTAAAAAATCAAAAGCGTTGTACAAATTAACACTGTGTAGCTATGCTTTTGACAAAGTCTGGTTTAAGACACTGCGGTCTAATGGAAACTGAACCTTTCTATCCACCCACCATGCTTCTTTGGACATGGAGTCTATTTCTGTCGTAAGTTCTGATCAAATACTGTGCCTCGTAAAGGTGCTGTGATTGCCTGAGTTGGCAGGTATTTCCAGGACTTACCCACTTTTGTGCATTCATGTACATTTTATCTCCTCTATGTGACTTTTTTATCCCTTACTATATCATCACATACAACAGGCAATCAAAAAATGTTTGCACACTGAATGTCCTGGAAATTCATTAGACAATTCCAGTCCAAGCTAAACCACCAACTAGGGTAATTAAACTTTAGGCCAGGCAGACTTTTTACCACTCCACTACCGTTCCCTCATTTTTCCGTTCCCTCATTTTTCCTTATCTACAAAATAATATTTGATTAGATTGTCCTTAAGATCATGTTCAATCTAACATTTTTCATAGGCCATCAGTGGGGACTTATGAGCACTTCTAGCACTGAGTGGACTTAAAGTAACCTTCAATGAACTGATTCAACCAATCTTGCAGATTCGCTTGAATTCTTCCAGTTGTATAAGATGTTTATTCAAGCTTAATTTAAATGTCATTATCCTCATCTCCAGTTTACTGACATTTTGTATTATATAATTTCAGTCCAACATGGCCCCTTGATATGAAAAAAATCCTTGGTTGGGTCATTCCTGGAAACCAATTTAGGTTTCTGTGGGGCATATGGCTGGCTCAGTCAGTAGAGCATGAGACTCTTGATCTCACGGTCATGAGTTTGAGCCCCGCACTGGGTGAGGAGCCTACTTAAAAAGAAAAAGGTTTCTTCTTTGGTCACAATGCTTTCACAGTCTTCAGAAAGTACTATGATTTTCTTTAGTATTCAACTCAAAGATTATCTTGGTTATTACCTCAGTAACAAGCAACTAGTCTCCTCAACTATGTGGTCCTCCTAGGACTTTTAATCAACCACCCCTAGCTGCAGTGAGTAATCTTCACATATTAAAATGTGTATCATTTACCATATTTTAATGCTTCTTGAAACTCTAGCATCAAAAGTATTCCTAGTATGGACATATAGCATATGCAAATCCCTTTTGTAAGCCCTTGACAGTGGACACAGCCTACCCTACACTTGAGCAGGGAGTCATCTTCTCCCCACTCAACCTAGGAGCATATCTCCCAGGGTGCAATTAGTGCTTTCTCACTGAAGGAGTATTATGTAAATTCCATATGCCCTTCTCAACTATTCAGACAAGTCCCTAAAGATGTTCAACTGTTCCCCTATCAAAACAGAAACTCAAAAAAAAAAAAAGAAAAACAAAAAAACCCCCAAACAAACAAAAACCCAGAAACTCGAAAATGCTTACTGCATCATTTAGCCAATCTGGTAAAATAGAATACTTATAAAAAGATTCTTTAAAAAGTCTCCCCCACCTCAAGAAATCTGACTACAGGGGTGCCTGGGTGGTTCAGTCGTTAAGCATCTGCCTTCAGCTCAGGTCATGATCCCAGGGTCCTGGGATCGAGCCCCACATCAGGCTCCCTGCTTGGCGGGAGGCCTGCTTCTCCCTCTCCCACTTCCCCTGCTTGTGTTCCCTCTCTCGCTGTGTCTCTGTCAAATAAATAAATAAAATCTTAAAAAAAGAAAAGAAAAAAGAAATCTGACTGCAACACTGAAAAGAAAAAACTGAATTGTACTGTCCTCTTAAAACAATTACCCAACTGACATAAGTGAAGGTTGAAGAACTTTAATATGTATTTTCTTAAGTTCCTACTTGAGAACTAGTAGAATTTTCAACAAAAAAAATTTGAACAGTGTTGTAACAAAGCAGTATAATTCAGTATCTCACTCCTGTTGACTTTCTCAGAAGTTCTGCTCTGCTATAACGGGCTCATTTACATTACAATACTTAAAATGCTTTCCAGATCATTTATAATCATAGCGAGGCTTAACAAAGAAAGCACATAACATTTATAACAGATACAGATGATCTGGGAGGTAGCTACAGTGAGAGTAAGGCACCCTGAAAACTAGAGTTCTAGAAAAGATCCATTCTTAGCCTGACAGTTAAAAATGCGAAGAGTTTATGGGGCACCTGGCTAGCTCAGTAGTTGGACCATACAACTTTTGATCTCGGGGTTGTGAGTTCGAGCCACACACTGGGTGTGGAGATTACTTAAAAATAAAATCTTAAAAAAGATGCAAAAGGTTTAGGAACCAATTACAACAAAATAATAAACATCTAGAAACTTCTGAAACTAACATGAATGCCTTCTATGTGCCAAATTTTCCCAATAATGGTTAACAGGCAGGAATTGCACAACATAAAAACTTAAAGAGAATAAATAGCTTGCTTGAAATTAGAAAAACAGTGAAAAATGGCTGTATAGTATGTCTAACTCCCAAACCCATGCTCTTCCCTTAGGTATCTGGATTTGGAGGCCTGGAAGACATGAATACAATGTACAGAAATAGCAAAAAGCTAAACCATCTTCACAAATAACAAGGACTATAATACAGTAGCTATGTATATGTGAATTTATTTTATGACAAAACTACTCCAAACTCACAATTCAAGTCAGATTTGTAATGTTACTTGTTTACTTTGTATATAGGAAGTAAATAGAAGAAAACAGCACAGGGATAAAATGTAATTAAGAAAAAAAAGCTGACTATATTAAAATTAAAAGATACTGTTAGTTTTACTGTAATTCACTTGTAGTTGTAATTTACCTGAATACACTGAAATAAAATCTGACAGGAAGAGTATTTTATGAGCCATCTTTTTAACACTGCCTATTTGTATTATGCATACTAAGGGAGAAAAAATTTCCCTCAAAATATCATAGTTTCTATGTGGAATACCTTACAGAAATATTTGTGAGACTACCTTCCTAGCCATAGAATTCATGTTACATGATTCAAGTTTCCATTCAAAAAGCATGGTATTCAAATATAAAGGTGGCAACTGAAAAATGAAATAGAAATATGAACAAAATGAAGCATCAAGTTAACAATGAGTAGCTAAAGGCTAAACTCACATCAAATATAAAAAAATTCATATGCTCATAATCTGAAGTAAAAAGCTTTGAAAGGCAAACAAATGCCCACTTTAGCCCCTAAAACTAAATTAAAATGTACTTACCTCAAATGCCCAGATTATAACAATCCAGATTCTTAATATACCAAATTTATTTGAAATAAATATAAAAAAGCTCCTCTTCTCCTCCTCCTAATCTTCAAAGCCCAATCTGAGACCAGCCTTCCTCCTCCTTTCATTAGCTGGACATGTGTCAGCTCTCTCACATCTGCGATTTCTCACTGACTAGAGCTGCCTGTCCCATTCCAGGGAAACACAGATGGATCCCAGATGGGAAGGTCCTGCCAAACAGACCAGCTCTTCACCTTGCCAGAATCCCCAGATACAGTCAGTCTCTCTGTCTCTCTTTCTCCCTCCCTACTGCTCCCTCTCCCTCCACTACCCTTCCAACCCTCCCTGTTACTAGGGCTCTTTGCCAGCTGATGTCACTAAGTACACACCTCCCAGTGGCTCCTGGCCAATCTGACATTAACTTGTTAAATACGTGTAATTTGTTTATGGCTGACAATAACAGCAAGGATATTGTGCAAAACCTATCTGTGCAAGTCCCTAGTGAAATAACATGTAGAGACACACATAGATACACAGATTCATATTTTTGGGAACATTCAAATGCTTAACAATTACTATTTAAAGTCCTACATATTGTCTGGTTTCTGCTATTGTTTAATAGCTTCTGCTCTTTGAACCAATTTTAAAATCCTACTTCTGACAAATTCCTTCTTAAAATGAATTATTAAGACTCTGCTTTGAATAATTGGATAAAAAATGTAAAGTTGCAAATTAATCTGGGGGATATAAACAGAAATGTATGTAAATGATTCACACAAGCTGCCTCTCAGATCCAGACTTGGTAGCACTGCAAAACTGGCACGTGATTAAAATAAGACAATGCAGGCAACACGGTTCTGATGCTGTAAAGATTATAAATGAAAGATGGGGACACAATGCAAAGATTGTTTTAAAACAAGGCAAATATGAATGTGAGAAATAACAATGTTTGGCATTAAAGAAATTCCTAATGCAAGTTTCAACAATGAAGAGCCAAAATAAAAAAACATTTTTAGAAATGAAACAATGAGGACCCAGAGAGAAGGACTGAACGGCTCAAAATCAGTTTTAATGCCTTCAAAAACCTAGCATATAAGAGCTGCTCAATTTCTAGTGAATGAAAATTGATACTATACTATAGTTACAATAATTGCCACTGGGGTATAAACTGGGTGAAGGGTCCACCAGACCTCCCTGTACATTTTTTTGGGGGGGGACTTCCTAGGGATCCATACTTTAAAATAAAAAGGTTTGGGGGGTACTTGGTTGATTCCTGAGGTCACATTACATGGACACATATCCTGCATAAAAAATCTCCATGAACATAGATCAGGAATGAAAGATCCTCCATAATCAAACAGGTGTGGGTATAATTCTTTAGCCCTTAATCTTCTTTCATACTTTGGATATCTGGAATCTGTAAACAATTTTTCTGTCATGGCAATTTTTGGCAAATAGAAAGACTATTTCTGTCAAGGGCAACTTACTGGCTAGGTTTTGAGTCTTTAGTTCATCCCAGTGGTGGTGGTAATAACAGCAAGAGCAGTGGGCTGAATGCTTACCAACAGTGCTAAGTGTCAGAAACTGTTCTAATTGTCAGAATCTTCAAAGAGACTCTATAATATAGGGTCTCTAAAGTAGGTAGTATCATTATCTCAGTGTTATAGCTATGGAAAGTAAGACACAAAAAGTAATTTAGTTAACCCCCAAAACTAGTAGATATTAGCATCAGGTGGTCTGGATCCAAAGCTAGAGCAGTATACTGAACTGTCTAGTAGAAAAAATGAATCAAAGGATGCTACCAGCTATCCTGGATCATTGACTCTGGGAGAAACCAGCCACCATGTCATGGAGACACCATAAAAAGAGGTCCACATGGTTAAGTAACTGAAATCTCTTGCCAATGCCAGCATCAACTTGCTCACATACCTAGCAACTACCACCCAGCTAAATTGCCTTGGAATTCTGACCCATACAAATTGCATGAGAGTAAGCATTTATTGTTTTTTTTTTTTTTTTAAAGGATGGTTCTTTCACTTCTGGTCCCCAAATTATGGATCTTAAATACCATTTCCCACTACAAGGAAGCCAGGCTGATTAAAGAAATAGTTGACTCCAGGTATGGGGCAGGGAATGTATAAAACTTGTTATATGTCAGAAAGCAATTAAGCTATCAAAGACTTCTGGAGTTGTATCCATGGGACTCAGGAGCCAACTTGAAAAGGCTCCTACTAACATGGGATAATTTAACATCAATAAAAAACAATAATTGCAATGGATCAGAACACAGCAAAATGGGGGCACGTGGGTGACAGAGTTGGTTAAGCATCCAACTCTTGGTTTCAGCTTAGGTCATCATCTCAGGGTTGTGAAATCAATCCCGAGTCAGGATCCATACTCAGTGTAGAGTCAGCTTCAGATTCTCTCTCCCTCTCCCTCTGCCCCTCCCACTCATGCTCTCTCTCTAAAATAAATAAATAAGGGGCGCCTGGGTGGCTCAGTCGTTATGCATTTGGCTCAGGTCATGATCCCAGGGTCCTGGGATCGAGCCCCACGTCGGGCTCCCTGCTCCGCGGGGAGTCTGCTTCTCCCTCTCTCTCTGCCCCCTCCCTCTGCTTGTGCATTCTCTCTCTCTCGCTGTCTGTCAAATAAATAAATAAAATCTCTTAAAAATAAATAAATAAATCTTTAAAAAAAGAACGCAGCAAAAATGTTTGGATTCATGAGTACATATAATGGTACTTATAAAAAAAACTGATCACTTTTTGGAGGATACTGGAGAACCAATTCATTATGCTGAAACTAGTGAACTGAGCATTTTACCTACCTTTCTATATGAATTGTACCTCTAAGTAAATGCATAGTTGGTGAAAACTGCTCCCTATTGAAATAACCCAACTAAAATGAAAAAGTTGTATATTTGCAAAATCATTTTGCTAATCTCTAATCTAGGTAATGATCAATTGACACAAATATGAGATGAGAAATATATGAACATTAATGTGCCCAATGAAAGTATACCACTTACGAAGTTAACAGGTAAATCTGAATCTGATTCAGCCTCTAGATCTAACAACCAGTTTACAAAACATCGAGGAGACACGGAAACATGTTAACAACAGCATGGGAATGCAATTAGTAAAGTCCAGAATGTGAGAAAATTTATACTGTAAGCAACCCAGATTTGTATGAAAAAAGGAGTGGAGGAAGGAAGCTGGAATAGAAGCTATACATTAGAAGAGAAATAAAAGACTTAAACACAATGTGCGAACATTATTTGCATTCTGATTTGAGCCAACTGTAAAAAATGACCTGGGATAACTGGGAAAAATTTAAAACTCATTAGATATTTAATTGTATTAAGGAATATTTTAAAAAACATTTCTTAGCTAGGGGCGCCTCGATGGCTCAGTTGTTAAGCATCTGCCATCAGCTCAGGTTATGATCCTAGGGTCTTGGGATCAAGCCCTGCATCGGGCTCCCTGCTCGGCGGGAAGCCTGCTTCTCCCTCACCCACTCCCTCTGCTTGTGTTCCCTCTCTTGCTGTGTCTCTGTCAAATAAATAAATAAAATCTTTAAAAAAAACCAAACAAAAAACATTTCTTAGCCATAATAATAGATTTGTGATTATTTTTTAAGAGAAGTCCTTATGGGGGCGCCTGGGTGGCTAAGTCAGTTAACCGTCTGCCTTCAGCTCAGGTCATGATTCCAGGGGCTTGGGATCGAGCCTCGCATCGCATCGGCCTTCCTGCTTGGCGGAAAGCCTGCTTCTCCCTCTCCCTTTGCCTGCCGCTCTGCCTACTTGTTCTCTCTGTCAAAATATTAATTAAATCTTAAAAAAAAAAAAAAGAAGAAAAGTCCTTATCCTTTAAGAGTTACATAGAGAAATGTTTACTGATAAATTTACATGCCATCTAGGATTTCCTTCAAGATGAGCTGAGCTGGTGATTATTGTAGCTGGGTGTTTAAGTACATGAGTATTTAAGTCCATTTTTAGAGCTGTTTGTTATTTCCACAATATAAAGTTAAAAAAGACTGAATTTCTTTAAGCAGTATGCCAAATTATGGGTGAGGTTGGCAGATGGACACAATTTTTTTAAAATAACTCAGACAAGGGGCGCCTGGGTGGCTCAGTCGTTAAGCGTCGGCCTTCGGCTCAGGTCACAATCCCAGGATCCTGGGATCGAGCCCCGAATCGGGCTCCCTGCTAGGCGGGAAGCCTGCTTCTCCCTCTCCCACTCCCCCTGCTTGTGTTCCCTCTCTCTGTGTCAGATAAATAAATAAAATCAAGAAAGAAAGAAAGAAAGAAAAGAAAGAGAAAGAAAGGAAGGAAGGAAGGAAAGAAGGAAGGAAGGAAGGAAGGAAGGAAGGAAGGAAGGAAGGAAGGAAGGAAGGAAAAAGAAAAAGAAAAAGAATGAAAGAAACTCAGACAAAAGGAATTAAGTCTGGCATGAGGTTTAATGTGGTACCAACATTCATTTACCTCACTGACCACATCCCGAGTTGATACACCGAACTTTTTTTTTTTGATACACTGTCAACTTTTAAAAATAAAACATGCGAAGCCAACAGTGCAATATATCCAGCATAGCGAATACAACTGCTAAGTTGGTTGCTTTACAACAGAATTTGTAAAGTTTTGTTTTTTAATGTCCTCCTATGGGAAAACTGTAATATACCTAGAATGTTGGATTTGAACTAGAGGTATCAAATATGACCTCACGATTTTTATTTAGGTTATATTTATATTTTTACCTTAAAAATATACATAGAAACACACATTCATACACTTCCTAGCTGTTTACGGAGTGCGTCTAGAAGAAATGACCCCTTGGGGCGCCCGGGTGGCTCAGTCAGTTAAGCATCTGCCTTTGGGTCATGTTGTGATCCTGGGGTCCTGGGATCAAGCCCCATGTAGGGCTCCCTACTCAGACCCTCTGCCCCCCACCCTGCCTGATCATGCTCACTCTCTCTCATTTCTCTCTCAAATAAGTAAATAAAATCTTTTCTTTTTTTATTATGTTAATCACCATACATCATTAGTTTTTGATGTAAATAAAATCTTTTAAAAAAAGAAAAAACAAGAAGCAATGACACCTTGTAGTAATGAACACATCTTACATCCAAAGCTTGATTTCTAAACTACATTCTCTACTAAACCCTGGCTCCTTAAGAGAAATGGCTGATACCAGGTGGGGCAGAGAAGGTACAAGTTAAGTATGCAGTATCTTATACAAGAAAAGTAAAGGACTACTCAGAAATGATGGGGTATGTCAAAAAGACACTGAAGCCAGTTAGAAGGAGCTGCCACGGCCAACTGTGGGACAATTTGAGCATCACAAAAAATGACAGTAATGGATTGAAGCATGACATGTAAAATAAAAACTGAATATTAAAAAATGAATCAATCAGGGCGCCTGGCTGGCTTAGTCAAATAGAGCATAACTCTTGATCTCAGGGTCATGAGTTAAAGCCTCACATTGGGCATGGAGCCTACTTAAAAAGAAAAAGAATCCATCAAGGAAGAAAGGAAAGCTTATTCCTTCTTAAAGGATGCCAACTTGCAAATACAAAAAGAATGACCGAAGTAGAAAACCACCACTCACAGACTAGTGAATAGAAAATTCATTAAAAAAAGGATATCTAACACTGTCTCAAAATATACTGTACAAGTTACTTATTGATCACAGAAAGGAAAAGAACTAACTTTGCAGTAGAGTAACCTTGCAGACCACCCTTAATAAGAACAAGGCTATTTAACATCATCAATAATCAATACTGGGACAAACGGACATCATGTGCCTCCCTAAATGAAGCATTAAGAAAACAGTATTAACTTATATAGCATTCTTGCCAGAAGTCCATAATTCAAATCTAATCACAAGGAAACATCAGACAACTGAGGGACATTCCGTACACTCTGTACTCTTCGAAATTGCCAAGGTCAAGGAAGAGTGAAAAGAGAGAGGGCAAAAGAGGATATAAAAAAAAAGACAGGAACCATTTCAGAATAAGAATTAAAGAGAGATAATTAAATGCTGTGCAGTCCTAGATTAGACTGGACTGGACCAGGGCACAGGGGCTATAAAAGGCATTACTGGGATAACTAACTGATGGAATTTGAATACACTTGTGATTAGGCAATATTGTTATCAATATTAAATTTCCTGATTTTGATAATGTGGCTAAGTAAGAGAATGCATTTATTTTTAGGAAATGTACATGTAAGTATTTAGGGGCAAAAAGGGCACACTTCCACTTACTCTCAGAGTGAATCAGAAAAAATTACATATACATAACACACACTGATAAAGCAAATAGGCAATGTGTAAACAGTAAAAAGAGTTCCTTTTATGATTTGTGTAAACAGTTGGTGAACAAGAGTTCCTTTTAAGATTCTTGCAACTTTGGGGTGCCTGGGTGGCTCAGTTGTTAAGCGTCTGCCTTCAGCTCAGGTCATGGTCCCGGGGTGCTGGGATCGAGCCCTGCATCGGACTCCCTGCTCGGCGGGAAGCCTGCTTTTCCCTCTCCCACTCCCCCTGCCTGTGTTCCCAGTCTCGCTGTGTCAAATGAATAAATAAAATCTTAAAAAAAAAAAGATTCTTGCACCTTTAAGTTTTCAATTACATAAAATAAATACTTATCAAAAAGAAAAAAAGTCCCCATTTGCAACAACACAATTTGAAAACTTCCCTTTGGAGTATTAAGTGAACATGTGCGGCAGTTCATGCAGTTCTAACAAAGATGCTGCTGACAATCTCTCGTTTCTTTCAAAATCACTACTGCCATGATGATTCTAGACATCAGAGTTATTTTACACTGTTATTTGTAGTCACATAATGTTCACTTTATACCTATAATGAGCCACTGCTAAAAAAACAAAGCATAAGAAACTTAAATATAGAATGCATAATTAAATATAAATTATAAATTAATAAATATTAATTAAAACTATTCTACAAATATGCTTTAGATCCAGACCTTTGAGTTGGATTCATCAGATCAAATTTCTTGAGCACATACAGGTAACTCTAGATCTTCAATGAAGTCAAAAAAAAAAAGAAAAATAGGGTGCCTGGGTGGCTCAGTTGGTTAAGCATCTGCCTTTGTCTCAGGTCATGATCCCAGGGTCCTGGGATCAAGCCCTATGTGAGGCCCTCTGCTCAGCAGGGAGCCTGCTTCTCCCTCTCCCTCTCCCTCTCCCTCTGCTTGTGTGTTCTCTCTCTCTGTCAAATAAATAAAATCTTAAAAAAAAAGAAAAAGAAAAATACTGATGCTTACAGTCACTTTCCTTTTCACTGTGGAGTCTTTACATACATACCTGGAATCTTCCTTAATTTGTCTGTCATTCAAAAACAAAACAGGGGCACCTGGGTAGCTCAGTCGATAAGCATCTGCCTTCGGCTCAGGTCATGATCCCAGGGTGCTGGGATCGAGCCCCACATTGGGCTCCCTGCTCGGCAGGGTGCCTGCTTCTCCCTCTCCCTCTCCCACTCCCCCTGCCTGTGTTCCCCCTCTTGCTATCTCTGTCAAAAAAATAAAATTTTTAAAAACAAAACAAAAAAACAATATTGGGGTGCCTGGCTGGCTCAGCTGGTTGAGCGACCAGCTCTCGGTTTCAGGTCAGGTCACAATCTCACGGGTCATGGGACCAACACCTTCATGGGACTCTGTAGTAAGTGGGGAGTCTTCTTGAAAGATTCTTTCCCACTGTCCCACCCCCCACTCTCCCATGCAAGCTCTTTTCTCTAAAATAAATATATCTTTTTAAAAGATTTTATTTATTTACTTGCCAGAGAGAGAGCACAAGCAGACAGAGCGGCAGGCAGAGAGAGAAGCAGACTTCCCGCTGAGCAAGGAGCCCGATGCAGGACTCAATTCCAGGACCCCGGAATCATGAACTGAGCCTAAGGTAGGTGCCTAACCAACTAAGCCACCCAGGCATCCCTAAAATAAATAAATCTTAAAATTATTTCAAGCATCAGGTTATAAAAGGCTTGGTTTTTTGAAATCATAACACATTCTAAAATTTTAATCTATACTTTACCCAAGAACCAAAGCAATCCTTTTATAAAGTATCATGTTTTGGGGCACCTGGTTGGCTCAGTCAGTGGAGCACATGACTCTTGATCTCAGGGGTCATGAGTTCAAGCCCCACATCAGGTGTAGAGATTACTTAAAAATAAAATCTTTATGAAAAACGATCATGTTTTACTTAAACAGAAATGTAAAATTAACAAAAGTATAGTGTACCAGGTTAAAGTACAGAAAGTAAAAAAAAACATTAAATAAGAAGAAAATCAATCTTAAAGACTGTATTTTAAATGAAAAATCACTTTAAGATTAGTCTTTTTAAAAACCACCTCTTGGGGGCGCCTGGGTGGCTCAGTTGGTTAAGCGACTGCCTTCGGCTCAGGTCATGATCCCAGGATCCTGGGATCAAGCCCCTTATCAGGTTCCCTGCTCAGAGGGGAGCCTGCTTCTGCCTCCCCACCTGCCCCTCCCCCCACCGGTGCTCTCCCCCTCTCTCTCAAATAAATAAATAAAATATTTACAAATCAATAAATAAAAATCACCTCTTGGAGCACCTGAGTGGCTCAGGTGGTTAAGCATCTGACTTTTTTTTTTTTTAAGATTTTATTTATTCATTTGGGGGAGAGAGAGAGAGAGGACGTGCACACAAGCAGGTAGAGGGGGAGAGGGAGAGGGATAAGCAGACTCCTCCGCTGAGCAGGGCTCAGTCTCAGGACCCTGGGATCATGACCTGAGCTGAAGACAGACGCTTAACTGATTGAGCAACCCAGGTGCCCCAAGGGTCCCACTCTTGATTTGTTAGGTCATGAATCCTCAGTAGGGTTCTGCACTGGGCATGGAGCCTGCTTAAGATTCTCTCTCTCCCTCTGCCCATCCCCCCACTCCCTCTTTATAAATAAACACCTCTTTAATATCTACACTACAAAAATGAAACCATCTTGGGGCACCTGGGTGGCTCAATAAGAGAGTTTTCAAGTCTAACAAAACGATTATTTACAGCATTAAGAGATGATTATTTACAAAAGAGATGAGCAAACTATAGCCTACTGCTTTGGTAAATAATGTTTTTTTGGCTTAAGACTATGCCCATTGCTTTACATACAGTCTTTCTGTAGCTGCTTTCCCATGACAATAGCAGTTGGTAAAAGGCGAAAGATTTATACGATCTGTAGAGAAACCAGAGTATCATGACAATAGCAGTTGCGACGGATTTATGTAGCCCACAAAACCAAAAATGTTTACTATCTGGCCATTTACAAAAACCTGTGTTAAACTCTGATTTATACGAATAGGGTAGCTTTGGACCAATTCAAACACCTATTACAGGCCAGGCATTATGCTAAGCAATAAAGACAGAACAATGAATAAAAATATAGTCCCTGCCCACAGGTAGCCTGCAGTCTGTTAGAAAAGACTAATTATCATACAAATAAATGTATAATAAACAATAAATGCTAGAAAGGAAAACAACATAAGAAAATAAGAGAAGGTGCCTGGGTGGCTCAGTCGTTAAGCGTCTGCCTTCAGCTCAGGTCATGATCCCAGGGTTTTGGGATCGAGTCCCACATCGGGCTCCCTGCTCTGCAGGAAGTCTGCTTCTCCCTCTCCCACTCCCCCTGCTTGTGTTCACTTTCTCTCTCTCTCCCTGTTGAAAAATAAATAAAATCTTTAAAAAAAGAAAGTAATTAAGAGAACTATAGCCTCACATCAGGGGGTAGAGGGAGGGTTAGTGAAGGGTGGTGTATTATACAGGAGTATATTTTGATGAAGTGAAACTTAAAGGAAACTTGAGCTAGGCTTTTTTTTTAAAGGAGATGAAGAATATTTCAGACAGGGGAACAGAAGGTGTGGGAAGCGACATGGCTAGAGTAAAGAACTGGAAGGAGGTCACCATGACTAGACAGCATCAAACAGGTAGGAAGAAGATGGAAGGGAGTGACAAGCAAAGAGACAGACCACACAGAACACTGTTGAGGGCGAGTAGGCAGACAACATACACCAATTTGTCTGTTTCTACGTGTCAGAGAATCTTGCAAACTCCTCCAAAGTCAAAGGCTGTCTCACTCACCTTTCAGTTCCACAGGGTCTTACAACTAATGCTTAAAGTTTAAAATATACAACTGATCAGAAAATGGAGTGTATTCCTTTTTAGATCATTACAGCAAACAGTTTAAGAGACACTGATTTTCCCTCATCATTCAATACAAAGAGGCTGGGGTAACTGTTCAGATTCAGCTATAAATAAGTTATCTAAATCACTGACCCATTGATCTGTCAAATGAGAGGATAGGACTAGGTGTTCTTGAGAAGTCCGCTACAGCTTTGTTTCTTTCTTCCTTAAACTTCTTTTATCTTTGTCTTATTTTAAACTGACCATGTGATATGCTAAGAATATCATTAAGTTAGGGCGCCTGGGTGGCTCAGTTGGTCAAGCAACTGCCTTCGGCTCAGGTCATGATCCTGGAGTCCAGGGATCGAGTCCCGCATCGGGTTCCCTGCTCGGCAGGGAGTCTGCTTCTCCCTCTGACCCTCTCCCCTCTCATGCTCTCTTCTCTATCTCATTCTCTCTCTCAAATAAATAAATAAAATATTTTTTAAAAAAACAATATCATTAAGTTAAATAATCTGAAAATAAAACAGAGGTTTGGGGCTCTCCAGAAACAAGATATTCTAACTTTCCAATTTACATGACAACATACAGATTCCTGTTTTATCAGTTATCAAGAACTTTATAATTTGTGATTTTTTTGCCTTACATACTTAATATTACAAAGCTTGGAAGAATTTTGTGTCAAATTAAAAAAAAAGAGAAGCAATCAATTTCACAAGTGATCTTGAAAACAAAACTGAAAAACAATTCTCTTGATGTTTGAGTCATCAGCCCTTATGGGACACAAGTCAGACTGCAGCAGCTGTGGATCATTATTTAAAATCAAGAATTCAATTTAATTGTGATAGCAGATTTTTAAAAAGTTGAATCAGAAGCAGAGAAAATGAAGCAGAAATTTTCATTTGCTGGAATAAATCAACATATAATCCTATATTCTAAGGCATAAGGGATCATATCATTACTCTACCCAAATCAGACTACCAATCGATTTCCTTTACTATGAATACTTCTGTCAAATAAGCTTTTTCTCTATACACCTGGAAAATTATTCATCTTTAAAAACTTACCTCAAGGGTTTTCCCTGTGGGAGAGACAATTCCCAAAGAAAGCAAGCCGAGTCGATAGTGGCCCCACCTACTGCTATCCAGGAAGCCTGAGAGTATAGAATACCACACTGGTACTTAACATATTCACTTATTTGTTGACCTGATCCTCCATTACCATTCTGAGGGCAGGGGTATGTCCTGATCAACATATTCAATGCTTATTTCTTATATAAAGAAATTAAAATATCCTATGTTTAATACACAAATTCAACAGGATCAAACCACAGAATATAAGCTTTAGAAAGAACTGAATCTCGGGGCACCTAGATGAATCAACCGGTTAACCGTCGGATTCTTAATTTCAGCTCAGGTCACTCAGTAGGGCTCTGCACTAGGCGTGGTCAAGGTCTTGAGCTCCCTGCTCAGTGGGGAGTCAGCTTCTCCCTCCCATGCCCCCCCACTTGTGCTCTCTCTCGCCCTTGCTCCCTCTCTCTCAAATAAAATCTTTTAAAAAAGAAGAACTGAATCTAGCTCCTTCACTTAATTAAAATGGGGTGGGGGAGGATAAGGTCTGAAAAAGTTGAATAAAATTCCTATTGGATATGATGTATTCAAATCAAATTATGTTCTCTTCAAGAATTTTTCTGAGACCTGGTGTTTTTGAAATGGCAAAAACTTCAAGACTACTTTGTTAATAACAATTAAAAATTACTAGCCCCGAGCTGGTGTTCCCAAACATTGTGACCATTTTTGCTGCCCCTGCTCTGTCCCAAATAAGATATTCATCCTAGGGGCATGTACCTATTCACAAGAACTATGTAAAGCACTGCACTGGTCAGTTTATTTCAAGCTACAGCTCTCACTATATTTTAGAAGGCTTTATGTGAAGAACAAAAGTGGATGTCGATGTTCTTGTAAGAATTTAAGTCAGGTATTTCTTGAACTGTATTTTATAAACTTAAGAACAAATAAGGTTGTAGGGCACCTGGGTAGCTCAGTCAGTTAACGGTCGAACTCAGTTTTGGCTCAGGTCATGATCTCATGGGTCATGAGATGGAACCTGCATCAGGCTCCAGACTCTGCTTGAGAGTCTCACGCTCTGCCCCTCCCCCATGCGATCCGGTACTTTCCCAAATCAATCAATCAAACAAAAGAAAAAAACGAGGTTGGTATCTTTGATGTGCCTATCACAACATGAACCCTAACTAACAAAGCCAGTGTTCTCTTTCTATGTCCTTCCTGCTGGCCTTAAGCTCTCAAAACACCTAAACTAAATAAGCTGAAAGCAGCAGCCAGGTAACTGAATGCCATCTGCAGGGCCACTCTGGGGTGGGATGGAGTGAACATTTTAAAATAAGAGTTTTAGGGCGCCTGGGTGGCTCAGTCGGTTAAACGACTGCTTTCGGCTCAGGTCATGATCCTGGAGTCCCGGGACTGAGTCCTGCATCGGGCTCCTGCTCAGCAGGGAGCCTGCTTCTCCCTCTGACCCCCCCCCCATGTACTCTCATTCTCACCCTCTCAAAATAAATAAATCTTTAAAAAATAAATAAATAAAATAAGAGTTTTAGGGGTGCTGGGTGGCTCAGTCGGTTAAGCATCTGCCTTCGGCTCAGGTCATGATATAAGGGTCCTGGGATCAAAGCCCCCACATCAGGCTCCCTGCTCAGCGGGAGGCCTGCTTCTCCCTCTCCCTCTGCCTGCTGCTCTGCCTACTTGTGCTCTCTCTGTCAAATAAATAAATAAAATCTTCAAAAAAATAAATAAAGGGGCGCCTGGGTGGCTCAGTCGTTAAGCGTCTGCCTTCGGCTCAGGTCATGATCGCAGGGTCCTGGGATCGAGCCCCGCATCGGGCTCCCCGCTCAGCGGGAAGCCTGCTTCTCCCTCTCCCACTCCCCCCGCTTGTGTTCCCTCTCTCACTGTCTGTCTCTCTCTCTGTTAAAAAATAAATAAAATCTTTAAAAAAAAATAAAAATAAATAAAAAATAAAAAAACAAAAAAATAAAATACCGTAAAATTCACCTGTTTTCAATTCACCTGTAAACTTAATTTTTTAGTAAGTTTATGTATAATTGTACAACCATCACCACAATCCCCTTTTAAGAACATTTCTATCAGCCCAAAGACCCCTTATGTCTCTTAAGAAATCCTATTTACAACCAACAATACCAGGTAAGAACTAATCTGCTCACTTGATCCCTATTAAGTAGCCATTCCGGGCCATTTCACTTAAGTGGAATCACAAGATGTTGTCCTAGAGAGCCTAGGGGCTCAGTGGGTAAAGCATGTAACTCTTGATCTCAGGGCTGTTGAGTTCAGGCCCCACACTGACATAGAGCTTACTTAAAAACAAACAAAGACAAAGATCTTGCCATTTCTGAGTTCTTTAATTTAGTATAATGTTTCCTGGGTTCATCTATGTTGTGGCATGTTATCAGTATTTATTCTTTTTTATTGCTGGGTAATATTCTATTAATGGACACATCACATTGTGACATTTGGGTTATTTCCAGTTTTTGGTTATTGAGTAACACTGATGGAAACACTCCAGTACAAATTTAAAATGGTTGTTATCAAGCCATTTTACCTAATTTTAATCTGCTTTGTGGGAAAAGAATTTGCCAAGCTCCTTATTCCATCATTCAGGAAGTTCCTCTCTAACCAAGTATATTTTTTTATTTTAATTTAATTTTTTCCATTTTTAAATTTAAATTCAATTATTAACATACAATGTATTATTGATTTCAGAAGTAGAGGTCCATGATTCATCAGTCTTATGTAACACCCAGTGTTCATGAATCATGTGCCCTCCTTAATGTCTATAAGGCAGCCACCCCATCCCCCCACCCACCTCCCCTCCAGCAACCCTGTTTGTTTCCTATGATTAAAAGTCTCTTATGGTTTCTATACCTCTCTGATTTCGTTTTATTTTTTCCTCTCTTCCCCGATGATCCTGTTTTGTTTCTTATATTCCACATATCAGTGAGATCATATAATAAAATGTTTTTCTGATTGACTTATTTCGCTTAGCATAACACCCTCTAGTTCCAACCACAATGTTGCAAATGGCAAGATTTCATTTTTTGATAGCTGAGTAGCATTCCATTGTATATATATACATCTTCTTTATCCCTTCATCTATTGATGGACATCTGGGCTCCTTCCATAATTTGGCTATTGTGGACATTGCTGCTATAAACATTGTGGAGTGCACGTGCCCCTTCGGATCACTGTATTTGTATCTTTGCGGTAAATACCCAATAGTGCAGTTGCTGGGTCATAGGGTAGCTCTATTTTCAACTTTTTGATGAACCTCCATACTGTTTTCCAGAGTGGCTGCACCAGCTTACATTTCCATAGCCAAGTTTATTTAAATGGTAGTTTCTCCTGATATTTTGAGATTATGCTTTTATCAGGAATTTGTCTGATTTTGATACCCTGTTTAGAAAGATTATAAAAACATACTCCTACATATGTTCTTCTATGTTCTCATGGTTTGACTTTTCTAATTCATTCTTAAGTCAAAATGGAATTTGATATATAAAGTTTGTGAATAAAATACCTAAAATAACTTATTAATACTCGTTTACCTACTGCTGAAGCCTATTACCCAGAAGAAACTGAAGTCCAAATACCATGACAGTTAAGTGACCCAAACTCCCAGTTCTAAAGGTATAGCAAACCTCTAGGTGAAGATCAAAAAACACAACCGGCCTAGCACATACACAACAGCCAGAATAATCCAGAGATATGACTTTCCTCATAAATTTCCCGCTTTATATATTGGGATTATTTCCTCTTTTTACTCTTCAGTAAAGCTGTTTCTAGTTTTGTAACAGAAGTTAGTAGGAGGCGCGCCTGGGTGGCTCAGTCGTTGAATGTCTGCCTTGGGCTCAGGTCATGATCCCAGGGTCCTGGGATTGAGCCCCACATCGGGCTCCCCGCTCGGCAGGAAGCCTGCTTCTCCCTCTCCCGCTCCCCCTGCTTGTGTTCCCTTTCTAGTTGTCTCTCTCTCTCTGTCAAATAAATAAATAAAATCTTTAAAAAAAAAAAGTTAGTAGGAAAATGCTTCAGAGAGTTTTTACAACTAGCTTTGTCCGAATTCCTTCATTTTTTAAACAGTGGGAGTGCCTATACGGAGGAGTGTTTTATGCACCTAAATTAACATTCTGCCAAACAGACTTTATTTCCTGTCATTTGATAGAACAGGAAAAATGAGACATAAGAAAATTTAAACCATTCAGTATTTTAAGCACACAGTCAACATCTCTGTTAGAGACACAGAATTTTAAGGTTAATATTTTTCTACTTTTATAAAATAACTTTAGAACCTACAGATAAATATGTAATTCATACATCCTCCTGGAAAATCCCTGTAAGTTCTTCAGTTCACTCTAATTATTCCTCTGCATTTTCTTTTTTTTTTTCCTTTTGGAGAGGGGTGGAGGGGCAGAGGAAGAGAGAGAATCTTAAGCAGGCTCCACATCCAGCATGAAGCCCCTACACAGGGCTTGTCTCACAACCCTGAGGTCATGACCTGAGCTGAAATCAAGAGTCAGACCCTTAACCAACTGAGCCTCCCAGGAGCCCTTACTCTATTTTCATAGAAAATGTTATTTACCACATTCCCTGAAAATTCTCTTAGTAAGGCATGATATTTCACACTTTTAACAAATTCTGGTTCTAAAACAGAGAGACAATATTAACCTGTTTTTCTTTGCTATTACAAGCGGTAAAATTTAATTACAAAGAACATACATCCTAACAAGCCTTGGTGAGCTAAAGTAATTTTTTGGAGTAAAGAAATTCAATCCCATCAAGTGAAAATTTCTTTTCCTTTAGTTTTTAGGGCATGGTCACTAAGGCCAAGTTTTACACGTGCACTAATTAATCCTCATTTTTTATATATAAAAATAATCACAGAAATGTGTTCTATTATGATATCACCGCAAATATTCAGGAAAAAGGAAAGAAAGAGTCACTAATAGACTATAAAGATATATTAGCAGTCCCATTAAAGTTTTATGTATGAGTAACTATCTCCTCCCTCAGATAAACAATTTAAGAGGCAGAAAATTCAGTCTTCTTATTTCCCAATTATTATTAAGAGTCTATCACATGGGGGGGCCTGGGTGGCTCAGTTGGTTGGGCGACTGCCTTCGTCTCGGGTCATGATCCTGGAGTCGCGGGATCGAGTCCTGCGTCGGGCTCCCTGCTCGGCGGGGAGTCTGCTTCTCTCTCTGACCCTCCCCCCTCATGTGCGCGCTCTCTCTCGTTCTCTCTCTTTCAAGTAAATAAATAAATAAATCTTTAAAAAAAAAAAAAGAGTCTATCACATGGTAGGTATGCACAGAAGACTCAGGCCTTGTAGGACATTTAACAAAACATCCTCCTACAGTAATGGTTTCATTATTTAAATTGGCACATGGCAGATTATGTTAACAGATTTATTTATTGACTAAGTCTAATCATATTCCCTCAGTTGGCATCAATATGATATCTACTATTTACATTTCCTTCAACACTGGATATTTGTTCAAAAGTCTTCCATATTTGATTTCCAACACAGAATTTTGGGTTTAAATGAAATTTAGGGTTTATGGTGGATTACAAAGGATAAAGAAATAAAAGAACCCTAATGAGAACTAAAATCACTTGGTTTATAAATCCCGCTTATAAGCCGAAACGTTTCTTTTTATTGCAAGGAATAGAACACTTTTGTAATTAAATGTTCCACAGCAATGAATGAAGGTCCAAAGTGACCTAATACTATTTTTCAAAGATTGTTCATGTCATCACCTTTTCTGGCACATGGCTTTTCTATTTTAATGTTTTTTAAGTTTTCATTTGATTCAAAGCACAACTCAAGATAGCATTCTTTTTGATGTTTCCCAACGTTTAAATGCCTATTATTTAACAAAGATTTTGAATTACATGTATTTAAACCAAACAAAAAATATGGAAAATATGGTTAGCTTCATTTGTTTGCAGAAAGCAAACCACAAACTGTAAACTTCTGAGAACAGAGACCATGTGTCTCTACCGTGCTTCCTATTCTATTCATTTATTCATTCAACAAATAGCTATTACGTATCTACCATGTGCCAATGTTCTGGGCAATGGAGACACATCAATAAACAAAATAGACAAAAATCTGTCCCCTTTGGAACATACATTCCAACAAGGGGAGACAGATAATAAACAAAATAAATAACTAAAATATAGAATATATTAAAAAGTGAGCTGATAAAGGGGGATGAGCTGATAAAGAGGGATGGGGAAGGCAGGGTACCATTTTATTTATAAAGGACTTCATTTTTAAGTAACCTATACCCAATGTGGGGCTCAAACTCACAACCCCAAGATTAAGAGTCTAATGCTCTTCCGACTAACAGCCAGGCACCCCAGAGTGCCATTTTAAACAGAGTAGCAGGATTGGCCTCACTGAGAAGAGAAGAAATAAGCCATGGGATATGGAGAAAAAACAGAAGTCTAGGTGAAAGTCGTGACACTGGGTAAGAACTAGAGATTTCAAGAACTTCAAGATCTGTGTGCCTGGAGCTGGGAAAGTAGTAGGATATGAGTGGGGGGCAGTGGGGGAGGATGGTAGATCATAGAAACCTTGAAGGTCACTGAAAAAATTTTGGTTTTAAGTAAAATGGGAGTTGTTAACATGGTTCTAAGTAGAGATTTTACAATACCTGACTAAACTGGATCACTCTGAGAAAAAAATGAAATGAAATGAAATCACATAAAATAAAATAAAAATAAATTGGACCACTCTGGCTGCTATGGTCAAAACAGATGGTGGGGCAAGAATGAAAAGAATGAAAGGAGGGAAAACTAATAGCATGCAGCTCCAATAAGCCCAGTCAGAGGTGGTGGGCCAGAATGGGAGGAGTGAAGTAAAGATGCTATTAAGATCCTGTATATATTCTCAAGGTGGAACAAACAGCGTCTCCTGACCAATCAGAAGTGGGTAATGGGAAAAAAAAAAAGTCAAGGTTAACTCCAAGATTTTTGGCTAGGTAACAGAGAAAAAATAGACAAATTGGACTTCATGAAAAATTTTAAACTCTGTATATCAAAAGAAACCATCCACAGAGTAAAACAGGCAACCCACAGAATGGAATATTTGCAAATCATATATCTGATAAGGGATTAACATCCAGAATATACAGTGAACTCCTAAAATGCAACAACAACAAAACAATTCGATTCAAAAATGGGCCAAGGACTTAAGACACTTCTCCTAAGAAGATATACAAAATCTTGGTGCATCGTTGAAGAGAACGTAAAATGGTACAGCCACTGTGGAGAACAGTATGAAAGTTCCTCAAAATATTAAAAATTGAGGGCGCCTGGGTGGCTCAGTCGTTAAGCGTCTGCCTTCAGCTCGGGTCATGATCCCAGGGTCCTGGGATCGAGTCCCACATCGGGCTCCCTGCTCAGCGGGAAGCCTGCTTCTCCCTCTCCCACTCCCCCTGCTTGTGTTCCTGCTCTCACTGTCTCTCTCTGTCAAATAAATAAATAAAATCTTTAAAAAAAAAAAAATATTAAAAATTGATCCAGCAATTAACTGCACATCTGGATTGAAAGCAGGGTCTTGATGAGATATTTGTATACCCATGTTCATAATAGCATTATTTACGGGGCGCGTGGGTGGCTCAGATGGTTGGGTGTCTGCCTTCAGCTCGGGTATTGGTCCCAGGGTCCTGGGATCGAGCCCTGCAATGGACTCCTTGCTCCGCGTGAAGCTTGCTTCTCCCTCTCCCACTCCCCCTGCTTGTGTTCCTTCTCTCGCTGTCTCTGTCAAATAAATAAATTAAAATCTTAAAAAAAAAAAAAATCACAGAAATCAAAAGTTTAATGGTGGTTGCCAGGGGCTGGGAGGAAGGGAAAAATGGGGAATTATTGTTTTAAAAGATAAAGAGTTTTGGGGCACCTGGGTGGCTCAGTTAAGCGTCTGCCTTCGGCTCAGGTTATGATCCCAGGGTGCTGGGATCAAGTCCTGCATCGGGCTCCCTGCTCAGCGGGAAGTCTGCTTCCCACTCCCCCTGCTTGTGCTCCCTCTCTCGCTGTGCCCCTGTCATATAAATAAATGAAATCTTAAAAAAAAAAAATCAACAGGGTCAATTGCTCTAGCAAGATGACAACTAAGAATTGACTATTGGGTATCCCCCTGTCAAGATCAGACATGTACTCATCATAGTAATTATGTGTTCAATGAATATACACAGCAAAATATAATTAATTTTTTTTAAAGATTTTATTTATTTATTTGAGAGAGAGAGCAAGCGAACAAGAGAGAGCATGAGCAGGGGGAGGGAGAGGGAGAAGCAGACTCTCCTGCTGAGTGGGGAGTCTGATGCGGGGCTCGATCCCAGGACTCTGGGATCATGACCTGAGCCAAAGATACCCAGTTAACTGGCTGAGCCACTGAGGCACCCCAAAATATACTTAATCATTATTTCAAATTCTCTTTAATACTTCTGAAAATGCATCAAGTTAACTAAATATGTACAAATAAAATATCACCTTTGTCAAATTCATTGCTCTTTTACAAAAAGAATTTTGGCTCTGGACTTCGAGATTATCACAATTAAAACTGGAATTGTAAAAAACAAACAAACAAACAAAAAAACACCAAACACCTGAATTGTCAATGCTTTCACATATGGCCACCAAAACACTACTGTCTTCTGCTTAGTAACAGTGGAAACCTCCCAATATTGCACAAACCACAAAGAACAGTGATCAAGGAAATAGTATGTCACTCACTTTCCCTTTCTAAGCCTCCATTTTCTTCACCTGTAAAATGAATCTTCATATGTTCTTCCCTTTAAGAATACCTTGTTCCTCTGATCAAATTCAGCTTCAGGTTCAGCGCCTACTACCTTCTCCTTGAGGACTTCCCAAGTTCTCCAGTCTCTGTTCATCCCTCTCTTCTCTGAACTCCAATAATCATCTGCTTTTACTATATACAAACCTTTTGGTTGGTCCTACAACACATACTGCCTTGAGTGTTCTCTTAGTTGTTTTATGAGTTTGTCTTAAGCACCCCTAGTGTACCAGGAAAATCTCAAATATGTATATACTTGATTGTTCCCCCTACAATATCTAATACAACATTGTATCAATAGAAATTAATGAAGATGAACCATGAGAGACGATGGACTCTGAAAAACAAACTGAGGGTTCTAGAGGGGAGGAGGGTAGGGGGATGGGTTAGCCTGGTGATGGGTATTAAAGAGGGCACATTCTGCATGGAGCACTGGGTGTTATGCACAAACAATGAATCATGGAACACTACATCAAAAACTAATGATGTAATATATGATTAACATAACAATAAAAATTTTAAAAATTAGAAATTAATGATTAATGAGGGTAAATTAAGATTTAGTAAGGAAGACCTCTTCTGTTAGTTCCTACAAAGACTGAAACTGAAAGTATAGCCTTCTGTAAGACAACCATGCTAGAGATTTTTAAAACACACTGGATTAAAGACAAAATTCAAATGCATGTATGTACATAATTAGCTTTTTGCCTGGGATAACAGACTAATCAGAAATCTTAAAAATAAAGTCAAAGGGTGCCTTAAACGGAGAGTAGAAAGAGTTCATATAACTCCCCAAAATATGCAGAATACCAGGTAGCCAGGAACAAAGTAAATCTAGTTATTTAGAGATTTTAAGATCATTTCTCCTAGCAGAGATACTAAAGATTATTGGTTTTTGACTCACCAGTGATTTATCAAAACAAAGTACTGGATAAATGGTTTAAACCATAAGGGCCCAGGGGCACCCGGGTGGCTCAGTTGGTTAAATGTCCAACTCTTGATTTCGATTCAGGTCATCATCTCAGGGTTGTGGGATGGAGCCCCACTTCGGGCTCTGAGCTGAGTGAGTAACCTGCTTGGGCTTCTCTCTCCCCCTCTCCATCTCCCTCTGCCCCTACCCCTGCTCAGGTGCACGCTCGCTAAAAATTAAACAAACAAACAAAACAGGGCTTTAAACCACGTGGGCCCAGAACCCACGTGATAAAACTCTCCTGAGGAACATCTTAAAATGCACATTCCCAGGTCCTTATCAGACCCAACAAATCAGAATATGGAAAAGAGGGTCCAGAAATCTAAACTTTAACAAGTTCCTCAGATGATTCTTCTATACACTAAAATCTAAGAAATCATGGCACTAAGAGATGCTTAAGATAAAGTCCCTGCCTTCGATATGATTGTTAATATAGTAGGGGATAAATGTACACATAGCACCAGATAAAATGATATTAAGATACTAAGTAAAAAGTACCAAATAGGGTAAGTCTCTTCCAGTTAAGCAAATAACAAGAAAAGGTTGGTGGAGAAGACAGGTGGGTTTTGAGTTCAGATGAGTTGGGAGAGATGTACCTACTATAACCAAGGAAAATGGAAAAAACTAAGAAAAGAAAAAAAAAATGATTTCATGCAGAGAACATATCAAAGTGGCTGGGCAACAGCCTAGGCTGGAATGTATAACCCATACGGTCCACCATAATCAAGTCACTACTTAGCACTAGACAGGAGCAGAAACACATCTTCAGCCCTAGGAAGGTCTACACGTGAGGAACTGAGCTATTTCTCTTCTTTCCTTGCTCAGCTAAATGAATTTCAAGTCCCTTCCACGTACCCACAGTATAATCTAAGAATAATGACAGCCAAACTCCAGCCAATGGAGATAGGGCAGGTGTACTGATTTCCATTCATATTCTAAACCAAAATCATGACTCAACTTGAGCCTAAACTGCCTCTAATCACTTGACCTCTCTCAACAACCTGACTGTCACCTTTAGTATCCTCAGTGCTGGACCACAGTCTTGACTTAACCCATCACCTAAATTTAAAAATATTAGCCATTAAAGAGACATCTACTCACAGGTCATCATGGTTCCATAGGGAAGGTTAGGTATCAGATGGTGACTGGTTCCAGAACCCAGATCTCTTTCCAGTGTCCCACAGGGAATCTGAAACTCTAGCTCTCAGAAATTTTCAAGTTGCTTTACTGAGTTATTAGAGCTAAAGGCATGAAGCTAGTACCTCCCATTTGCACAACTTTAGGGTTACTTTTCACATTATATTCTATGTGAATGGCACCCCCTAGAGCACAACTCCAGAATATAATGTGAATGGTGATCAGGAGTTATTGGCCAGCCAGCCATATGCCAGTTGTGTTTCACAAGTATCCTGGCTATCAAGATTTTATTAACATACTTTATATTCAAAGCACTAAGAAAAGTTCTAGTAGCTTAGAATGACTGCTGTGGATATTTAACATAACAAGCAAAAGTAACCTGTATCTTCTGGTTTTAAAGCCCATTATTTTATAATGCCAAATAGCCTAGTAAATCTTTCTAATAAGCATGGCCTTACCATAGTACTTCTTAATGGAACCTGGAAAATCTACGGGTTTTTTTTTTAAGAATTTATTTATTTATTTGAGAGAGAGCCAAGAGTAGGAGCACAAGCAGGGGGAGTAGGACAGGGAGAAGCAGGCTTACCACCAAGCAGGGAGCCCGATGCACAGCTTGATCCCAGAACCCTGGGATCATAACCTGAGCCAAAGGCAGACGCTTAACGACTGAGCCATCCAGGTGCCCCTTTCTCTCTCTTTTTTTTTTTTTTTTTTGCTATTTTTCAAATACCATGTTATAAGGGCTGTTTCTCCATGTATATTAATCAGATTACCATTTTTAACCTGTATATATATACAGGTATATATGTATGTGTCTGTGTGTGTATACCCTTAAAGAAGTACTGAACAGGGGCACCTGGGTGGCTCAGATGCCCCTAAAGCTACCCTTAATCAGATACAAATTTCCATTATATCATGTAAAATTCAATTTATTTGCCCCTAAAATTTTAATCTCATCCAAAAAAATCCAACAAACTTTACAAAGTATTCTGTTGCACTGCTTGTAAATTAACTGTAGAATCAACTAATTATATTAATAGTTACCTATGACATATCTGTGTTAGGCTTTTTGATGAATACAAAGATGTTCAAAAAGTCCCAATCCTGAAGTTTAGTAAGGTTATCAACTCAACAGGGATGTAAAGAATGCAGAAGAAGAAAAGAATGCAGGGAAATAAGAAACTGAAGTAGACTCCACCGATTCTGAAATATTAGTAAGGATTAAGAAGACGCCTGGGTGGCTCAGTCGGCTAAAAGTGTCTGCCTTCAGCTCAATCGAGTCCCACATCGGGCTCCATGCTCAGTGGGGAGCCTGCTTCTCCATCTGCCTGCTGCTCTACCTGCTTGTGCTCTCTCTCTCTGACAAATAAATTAATTAATTAAATCTTAAAAAAAAAAAAAAGACCCAAAAAGCAGAGTGTAGATCGAGATGGAATAACAGCTTAAATGACAGTATAGAAAGAAGATAAATAAGCAAGCACTCACTCATTCACTCAGTGTTTGCACAGTGCCAGGCTAAATATTTACTGACTACTCTCACTGTATTCCAGGCACACGGCTAGGATTACTATATTTTCTTTTAACCCTCACAACATATCGTGAGGAATTTCTCTCTTGTTATTCTCTTCCTACAGATGAGCACTGAGTAACCAGAAGTTAAAGACTTTGCCCAAGATTACAAGAATATTTTTTTTTTTAAGATTTTATTTGACACAGAGAGACACAGTGAGAGGGAACACAAGCAGGGGGAGTGGGAGAGGGAGAAGCAGGCTTCCCGCCGAGCAGGGAGCCTGATGCGGGGCTCGATCCCACTGGGATCATGACCTGAGCCGAAGGCAGGCGCTTAACGACAAGAGTCACCTAGGTGCCCCCAAGATTACAATATTAAGTGGCAAAAGAGGAATTCAAACCCAATCTCTCAATCTTAACTCTGATGCTCATGCCCCACCTTATGTTTTTGGATGGGGAGAAGACCGGAATTAAGTTGGAGTGGTGAACACAGATGTCAATTATCGGCAGGAAGGAAAAGATCCCGGTGCGGAGGGATAAATATGTTAGGACTTCATGACACCTGGGAACCATGATATGGCCTTGAACAGAATGCAAGCAGTGTTTCTGAAGGCAACTTTCCACAGCCACTAGAGAGATATGAGAGAAGAATGTCTAGTATTAGAAAGACTTTGCCATTAATTGATTAAAAGCAAACAACAAAAAAGATATGATATGATATGATATATGATAATGCCTAGGACCAAGAAGATAACAAGAAAGCATGGAAAAGGACAGAATCGGGGCGCCTGGTGGCTCAATTGTTAAGCATCTGTCTTTGGCTCAGGTCATGATCCCAGAGTCCTAGGATTGAGCCCTGCATCAGGCTCCCTGCTCAGCAGGAAGCCTGCTTCTCCCTCTCCCACTCCCCCTGCTTCTGTTCCCTCTCTCGCTTTGTCTCTCTCTCTCTCAAATAAATAAAATCTAAAAAAAAAAAAAAGTGATAATTAGAAGGAAGTAAAACTGTCCTTACTTAGTGTAGATAATCCAATGGGAGCCACAAAAAACCTATTTGAGTGAATTCAGCAAAGTTGCAGGATGTTAAGATCAATATACAAAAAACAACTGTATTACAAAACAAAACTGTAGGGGCACCTGGGTGGCTCAGATGGCTGAGCGTCTGCCTTCGGCTCAGGTCATGATCCCACGGTCCTGGGATCGAGTCCCACATCGGTCTCCCTGCTAGGTGGGGAGCCTGCTTCTCCCTCTGCCTCTGCCCTCTCTCTCTCTCTGACTCTCATGAAAAAATAAATAAAACATTAAAAAAAAACTGTATTCCTGCATAGTAGCAATGAGCAAACAAAAGTTGAAATTAAAAACAAAAACAACTACAGTGATTTCAAAAATTAAGAGAGAAATTTGACAAAGATGTATAAGACCTGTACTCCAAAACTTTGCTAGGAAAAAGTAGTGAAAGCCTAAGCAAATGGAGAGACATGTTAAGTTCAAAGATGGGAAGATTCAATATTGTTAAGATGCCAATTCTACCCCAAGGATTCAATGCTTTTGAAAACTGAAATCAAAATAAGCACTTGAAAATATTTTGGGAGGGGCGCCTGAGTGGCTCAGTCATTAAGCTTCTGCCTTCAGCTCAGGTCATGATCCCAGGGTCCTGGGATCGAGCCCCGCATTGGGCTCCCTGCTTGGTGGGAAGCCTGCTTCTCCCTCTCCCACTCCCCCTGCTTGTGTTCCCTCTCTCGCTGTGTCTCTGTCAAATAAATAAATAAAATCTTTTTTTAAATAAATAAAATCTTTAAAAATATATATATATTTTGGGAAAATAGTTTGGCAATTTCTGAAATAATTCTACATCTATCAAATGATCCAGCCATACCACTCCTATGTATTTACAAAGGTTACTTTATTTGTAGTAACCAAAAACTGGAAACAATTTAAACATCTATCAACAGGTGAATAAAAACTAAACAAATGTAATATATTCAAACAATGGAAATACTACAACAATAAGATGAAATGAACAACTAATACATACAACATCTTAAAATAGTTATGCTGAAAGAACCCAGAAAGAAGAAAGGAAGACAGTGAAGGAGGAAATACAGTCAGTATGACTTCATTTATATAAAATATAAATATGTATATATAAAATTCTAGAAAATGCAAAGTAATCTATAGTAACTAAAAAGATCAGTGTTGGGGCAACTGGGTGGCTCAGTCGGTTAAGAATCTGCCTTCAGGCGCTAGTATCCAAAATCTATAAATACCTTATCAAACTCAACACCCAAGGAACAAATAGTCCAATCAAAAAATGGGCAAAAGATGGGACACCTGGGTGGCTTAGTGGGTTAAGCAACTGCCTTCAGCTCAGGTCATGATCCCAGGCTCCTTGCTCAGCAGGGAGCCTGCTTCTCCCCCTGCCTGCCACTCCCCCTGCTTATACTCTCTCTCTCTCTGACAAATATTAAAAAAAAAAAAAAAGAAAGAAATGGGCAGAAGACATGAACAGACATTTCTGCAAAGAAGACATCATCCAAATGGCCAACAGACACATGAAAAAGTGCTCAACATCACTCGGCATCAGGAAAATACAAATCAAAACCACAATGAGATACCACCGCACACCAGTCAGGATGGCTAAAATTAGTAAGTCAGGAAATGACAAATTTTGGCGATGATGTGGAGAACGGGGAACCCTCCTACACTGTTGGTGGGAATGCAAGCTGATTCTGTATGGAGGTTCCTCAAAAAGCTTAAAATAGAACTACCCTATGACCCAGCAACTGCACTACTGGGTATTTAACCCAAAGATACAAATGTAGTGATCCAACGAAGGGGCTGCACCCCAATGTTTATAGCAGCAATGTCCACAATAGCCAAACTATGGAAAGAGCCTAGATGTCATCATCAGATGGATGGATAAAGAAGATGTGGTATATTTATACAATATATAATATATATAGTATATACATTATATACAATGGAATATTATGCAGCCATCAAAAAATGAAATCTTACCATTTGCCACAACGTGGATAGAACTAGAGGGTGTTATGCTAAGAGAAATTAATCAATCAGAGAGAGACAATTATCATATGATCTCACTGATATGAGGTATTTGAGAAACAAGGCAGAGGATCATAGGGGAAGGGAGGGAAAAATGAAACAAGATGAAACCAGAGAGGGTGACAAACCGTAAGAGTCTCTTATCTCAGGAAGCAAACTTAGGGTTCCTGGAATGGAGGAGGGGGGTGGGAGGGATGGGGTGGCTAGGTGATGGACACTGGGGAAGGTATTGTGCTATGGTGAGCGCTGTGAATTGTCTAAGACTGATGAATCACAGACCTGTACCCCTGAAACAAATAATACATTATATGTTTTTTTTTAAAGATTTTATTTATTTATTTGAGAGAGAATGAGAGATAGAGAGCATGAGAGGGAAGAGGGTCAGAGGGAGAAGCAGACTCCCTGCTGAGCAGGGAGCCTGATGTGGGACTCGATCCCAGGACCCTGGGATCATGACCTGAGCCGAAGGCAGTCGCTTAACCAACTGAGCCACCCAGGCGCCCAATAATTATATGTTAAATAAATAAAATCTGAAAGAGAAATAAAGAAAGAGAGAAAAGAAAAGGAAAGAAAGAAAGAAAGAAAGAGAGAGAGAGAGAGAGAAAGAGACAGAGAGAGAAAGAAAGAAAGAAAGAAAAGAAAGAAAGAAAAGAAAGAAAAGAAGAAAAAGAAAGAAAGAAAGAAAGAAAAAGAAAGAAAGAAAGAAAGAAAGAAAGAAAGAAAGAAAGAAAGAAAGAAAGAAAGAAAGAAAGAAAGAAAGAAAAAGAAAAATGAATCTGCCTTCAGCTTAGGTTATGATCCCAGGGTCCTGGGATCAAGCCCCGCACTGGGCTCCTTTCTCAGCAGGGAACCTGCTTCTCCCTCTCCCTCTGCCTGCCACTCCCCCGTTTGTGCTCTCTCTCTCCCCCTTGTGTGTGTCAAATAAATAAATAAATATCTTTAAAATAAATAAATAAATAATGAAAACATAAAAGATCAGTGTTTAGAAATGGTACAGGGTAGCATTGTAAGAGGGAGGGATTACAAAGGGGCATGAGGAAACGTGGGAGTGACTGACCATTCACTATCTTGATTGTGGTGATGGTTCACAGGTGCATCCATGTCAAAACTTATCAAACTGTGCATTTTAAACATATAAAGTATACTGTGTATCCATTATATTTCAATTTCTTAAAAAATGAAAGAACAAAACAAAGAACAGAGAAAGGGAAAAAGTGATAATGGTTAAGAAGAATCAGGAAGAAGCACTGTTTGTCCAGGAGGGAGTGGAGAGATCCCTGAGGAGTCCATGCAATGTGAAACCACTGGATGTTAAGATAGTGAAACAAGCCAAACATCATCTGCAGGCAGTGAGAAACAGCTATGAAACACAAACAGGAATCATTCCTTGAGAAAGAGCAGAGGACAAAGCACAAGTCAGAGAAAGGTGCCAGGTTAGCTCAATACCTCATTAATCTATAACACTATTTACGGTGCATTCCCCTTGGCCAGTCATCTTTTTAAAATGTAAAAGTCAGACGGCTCTCCTGGCTTATTTCACTGATAAATACAAATGAAACAAGAGATCAAGACAAAGCCCATATTCTCTCGTGGGTCCTGTCCAGACAATCAAACTTGGCTCAGCTTGCTTTGAAATGGTATTTCTCAAAAGAGTCTTACACACCTTGTATAATTCATCTTGATAATAAGCATTTCAAGGAGACACATCACTTAGCAGAAAATACTGAAACATATTTCTAAATTGCTTAAAAAAGTTTATCAGAAGTATTCTTGTGTCATAAATGTGACAAAAATGTCTTGTTCTAAAGAAACAGCCCAGTGAAAAGAGCTATTAGACCACTTATACTGCTGTCTGGATCAGGGATCCAGGCCCTACCCCCCTTGACCTACAAATGCCACCTTCTCAGTAAAGGCTTCCTAAGTCCCCTCCCTCACTGTGCTCCCTTGACAGAATTACACTTTTCTGCCCCTTGAACAACAGCACTTAGTTCCTTAAGCTATTAGAGGTTAACAGATGTCCTATTCATCACAAACCCTAAACACAGTGTTCTGTATGTATTAGGTGCTAAAACAAGTAAGAGTTTGGGGGCGTCTGGGTGGCTCAGTAGGTTAAGCATCTGCCTTCAGCTCAGGTCATGATCTCAGGGTCCTGGGACAGAGCCCCCTGCTCAGCAGGAGTTTGCTTTCCCTCTCACTTTGCACCTCTCCCTGCCCCCAGCCCCCAACCTCCACTCATGCGTGCTCTAATAAATAAAATCCAAAAAAAAGAGTTTGATGGCATAAAACCAAAGGTGACGAGACCTAAAGAGGCTGAGAGCAAACCCAAGGCTCACCAGAGTTCTGGTTTCCCTTGATTAAGTGTGGAAACTTTAGCTTACTGGGTATAAGAGGATGGGTACTCAGGGGTTCATAACATTATTCTGTCTACTTTGTGGATATTCAAATTTCTCCACATAAATTGTTAAAAAATAATAAAAGGCAGATGAAGAACTGATCAAACTTTTTGTTCTCACTTTCCTACCTTTGAACTTTTCTTTCCTTTTTCCTTTAAACTTGATCTTTGCCAGCCTCCCCCTTTTGTTGTCAACAGGTCCACTGGGTCATTAGCCATTTAACCAATGGCGGTTTGGAGGATAAAAGACAGACCCTTTGCACAAGCAGTGGAATTCCAAATGCTAGACTCTTGGCTCCACAATGTCTGATTCAAAAGAACTGCTGGGAGCTATTAGTTTAGCTCGCCCACCCAGGCATATGAAGACTCCTAGATTTCCTTTTACACCACTCCCATATGCCTCTCATTTATGCCTACACAGTTTTGTGATTGTGAGCTTTCATTTAGCACAGGAACAGATGAGATCCAGTGTAACCACAGAAATTATTAGGAAGAGCTAAGGATATGGAATCCAAAAGGAAGCAGTTTCAAATGTGGAATTGCAACAGATCAGAATTTTTTCTAGTGGGACAATAATAAAACAAAAATGCACTATCAAAATCCCCAGATACAAGATGAGGGGGATATACAGTAACAGTATGTGAGATACATTCTGGCCTAAATGAGAGCATTTGCCATTTTGTAAACTATCTTGTGCTTTCCCACCTTTCCACCTCTGAGTCTTTGCTAACATTCTCCTCTATACCTACACAGTGGCCTAAGTAATATCTGACTTTTTTTCATTAAAAATAAATAAATAAAATTTAAAAAAAATAATAAAACTTAAAGCATTACTGCTTTCTTCTTTCTTCATACAAAGATACTAGGAGTAATCTTATGCCTGTTTTTTTTTTCCACCACTCACAGAGAGAACAAAGTAAAGGGGAAAGAAATGGGAAGATCTCCTACAGTAGTTACACTAGGATTGAAAGAGGAATAGGTTATTAAAAAGAACAAGAAATGGCATTACATGAAAATAACTTAGCTGTAGGCAGTAAAAACTCCCAGTGGGGAAAAGAAAAGGTTACAACACCTCCTCACACCAGCCAACTGGTGGCACCATGAGCCCAGAACTTGGTATTGGGTGGAACAGATTAAGTCGGTGTTTGGGCAGATAGGCTTGTTTCTTGCCCCCCAAAGATGGACATATTAAAGAAGGTCAAACATAATCATATATACACTCTGGTAAAAAGGTGTAGAGTAGCTTAAGAGACTACTTATAACTCATATCCTTGACTCCACATCCAAGAAATGGGGGTAGAAGTATAACTTACACTTGAGTCAAAGGTTGATAAAGGCCTCAGCCTCTGCTTCAAGGAGAGAAAGGTAGCCAACCAAACAAATCAAGCCAAACAAAAAAGTCAGGATTCAAGTCATGACCTGCTCTTCTTTCCATCAATTTTGTTACCCTTCAAAGGCCTGGTTCAGATGACATTTTCCACATACAACCTTTACTGATCATCTCCTTTACTCCATTCGTATGTCCTCACCTTAACTTGTCTCACAGTTACTTGAATGCATAGTCCATACACCTCTCACAAGCTATCAAGTTTCTTAACTGGAAAACTTGTCTTACGCAGAACGCCTCTCTGCCTTTCATGAAAAATGAATATATTCTGGGGCTGGCTCAGTTGGTAGAGCACATAACTCTTGATCTCAGAGTCATGAGTTTGAGGCCCACAATGGGTGTAGAGATTACTTAAATAAATAAAAACCTTTAAAAAATAACCAGAAAACAGGGCGCCTGGGTGGCTCAGTTGGTTAAGCGACTGCCTTCGGCTCAGGTCATGATCCTGGAGTCCCGGGATCGAGTCCCGCATCGGGCTCCCTGCTCAGCGAGGAGCCTGCTTCTCCCTCTAACCCTCCCCCCTCTCATGTACTCTCTCTCTCTCATTCTCACTCTCTCAAAATAAATAAATCTTTAAAAAAAAAATAACCAGAAAACAAATACTTATTATAAAGTATATACAAATTAAATGGTGTATAATAATTGTACCCAGGAGATCGAGGAGAATAATAATTTTTAGTAAGGCTTCTGGATTTAGCACACTTTACCAAATATGTAACAGAGAGCTAACGCAAAAAAATCTTGTAATGTAGCTGAGCACTTGAACAAAAGCAGTGTACTACCAACTTACCCTGTAAAATTAGGAAACACTGCAATGGTAACACACTCAGATAATGACAGGTGTGGAAATCTGCTTAGACGATCATTCAAATGCACACCTGCACTCACTTGACGATGTGACTTTGTGGCCCAACTTTTACCCTAATATTGCAAAGCAAGCCAGATGAGTAAAATGCAGAACTAGGAGAACTTTCAAGGTCTTCTGACCACAAAGCAGCAGATTGGGATATACTCCTCTCAAAGTGGTATTCAGAGAACAGTCTTCCCCACATGGAAATAGGCCTTACACACATACTTCCTTTATTAAAATCAATTTGGAATTTTTATTTGGCCTTACTGAAAAAAGGTAGGAGTACCCACAATAATATATCAGTATCCTATAAGAAGCTAATTTATGGGGCACCTGCCTGGCTCAATCAGAGGAACATGTGACTCGATCTTGGGGTTGTGACTTTGAGCCCCAGGTTGGGTGCAGAAATTACTTAAACAAAACTTAAAGAAAAATGAACTAATTTATAATTCTGAATTGGGATTTGACAATTTAAAACTTTTTTTAGGGGTGCCTGGCTGGCTCAGTCAGAGGAGCGTGTGACTCTTGATCTCTGTGTCATGAGTTTGAGCCCCACACTGGGTGTAGAGATTACTTAAATACTTTAAGGAAAAAACACATTTTTAGTTCTGCCATAAAATAAATTTATTCATCAAACAGAGTTTTGGTTTCATTAAAAAGCTTTCTGCTGGGGGCTGCCTGGGTGGCTCAGTTGGTTAAGTGTCTGCCTTTGGCTCAGGTCATAACCTCTGCATCCTGGGTTCAAGCCCTGCATCAGACTTCCTGCTCAGTGGGGAGTCAGCTTCTTTCTTTCTTTCTCTCTCTCCCCCTCCCCCCCTCCTTCCCCCAGCTTGTGTTCTCTCTCTAATAAAATCTTTTTAAAAAAAAAGAAAAATAAGGGGCGCCTGGGTGACTCAGTGGTTAAGCGTCTGCCTTCAACTCAGGTCATGGTCCCAGGGCCCTGGGATCAAGCCCCACATCGGGCTCCCTGCTCAGCAGAAGCCTGCTTCTCCCTCCCCCACTCCCCTGCTTGTGTTCCCTCTCTCACTGTGTCTCTCTCTGTCAAATAAATAAATAAAATCTTAATAAAAAAAGAAAAACAAAAGCTTTCTGGTAGGATGCCCAGGTATAGGTATCTCAGTTGGTTAAGCATTGGACTCTTAATTTCGGCTCAGATCTCGATCCCCAGGTCATGGGATAGAGCCCCACATTGGGCTCCTCACACAGCACAGAGTCAGCTTGAGTTTCTCTCCCTCTGCCCCTCCCCCCACTTGCACGCACATACATGCACTCTGTCTCTCAAGTAAATAAAATCTTTAATTTTTATTTTTTAATATTTAAGTTCAGTAACTAACATGTAATGTATTATTGGTTTCAGAGATAAATAAAATGTTAAAAAAAAAATTCTTTTTCCCTTTCCCCCATCCTCTCCCCACCTCCCACCTCCCCCCCAGAAACACTAGACAGTACTTAGCTGTATACTTGGGGGCATTTTATTTTAAAGACTTATTTATTTATTTTTAGAGAGAGAGAAAGAGAAAGCATGGGGGGAGCAGCAGAGGGAAAGAGAATCCTCAAGCAAACTCCACAGTGAGTGAGGAGCCTGCAGGGCGCCTGCAGGCGCAGGACCCTGAGATCATGACCTGAGCCAAAATCAAGAGTTGGCAGCTTAAAGGAGTTAATGACCCAGGAGCCACAATCTGAGACATTTTTTTTCTTTTATTTGTTTCAGGGGTACAGGTCTGTGATTCATCAGTCTTACACAATTCATAGCACATACCCCTCCCCATTCTGGGGCATTTTAAACAGTAAAATCACCAACAAAAAGAACAAAAATGTGGCCCGGTTTGTCCCCGAGACAGAACCGCTGCTACGGTAGCCGTCTCCGCCTGCCCTTGGCCGAGTCTCACCGCCACAACCATGCCCCGGGGGAGCCGAAGCGCGGCCGCCCGGCCAGCCAGCCGCACTGTTCACCCGCCCGCGCACCCGCCGCCCTCGGCCGCTGCACCGGCCCTGGCCCCGTCGGGCCAGCCTGGCTTGATGGCGCATATGGCGTCCACGGCCGCTGTGGTGGCCGTGGGCTCGGCTGTGGGACACGTCGTGGGTAGCGCCCTGACCGGAGCCTTCAGCCGGGGGAGCTCAGAGCCCGCCCAGCCTGCCGCTGAGCAGGCTCCCACCCGCACTGGCCCCCAGCCCCTGCAGATGGGGCCCTGCACCTACGAGTTCAAGCAGTTCCTAGACTGTTCCACCACTCAGAGTGACCTGTCCCTGTGTGAGGGCTTCAGCGAGGCCCTGAAGCAGTGCAAGTACAACCACGGTCTGAGCTCCCTGCCCTGAAGAGACAGGTGCGGACTGGTGCAGATCCATGAGCCAGTCCTGCACCCACCTTCACCCCTTCACCTGACAGCTGGACCATGACGTCAGATTGTACCCGTGTAGCTGGGATTTGGAGTGAGGAGGGGGTTTCTTACCCCACAGATGACCGGAGACGCAAATGTGCAATTAAAAGCGTTTATTTTAGACCATTAAAAAAAAAAAAATGTGAAAAATATGGCACTAAGTAACCATAAAAAAGACTGGTTTACAATATAAGAGCTGAAGCAAAAGGCAGAGAGTCACCTTGTTCAGCTTTAACTGGGAATGTGTTAGGGGACTCAAAATTTTCACTGCTCTGATCACATCCACAAATGACCACTATATGTTGACTCGGGGATTACAGATAAATTTTAGCAAGTAGGCAAATCTGCAAATACAGAACCTATAAATTGATTTTTTTTTTATTTATTTATTTGAGAGAGAGAGAGAGTACAAGCAGGGGAAGTAGCAGTAGGAGAGGGGAAAGCAGGGAGCCCAATCCGGGGCTCGATCCCAGGACCCTGGGATGATAACCTGAGCCGAAGGCAGGAGCTTAACCGACTGAGCCACTCAGGCACCCCAGAATCTATAAATTGATTCTGATTATGATAATCAATTGCGTATCATACCATGAATATTTATTTAGCCATAAAAAGGAATGAAGTACTCAGTCATGCTACAACATGGATAAACCTCAAAACATGCCAAGTGGGGGCGCCTGGGTAGTTCAGTCGTTGAGCGTCTGCCTTTGGCTCGGGTCGTGGTCCCGGGGTCCTGGGATCGAGCCTCACATCAAGTTCCCTGCTCCATGGGAAACCTGCTTCTCCCTCTCCCACTCCCCCTGCTTGTGTTCCCTCTCTCGCTGTGTCTCTCTCTGTCAAATAAATAAATACTTAAAAAAAAAAATGCCAAGTGAAAGAAGTCAGTCACAAAAGCCCACATATTGTATTTTTCCCCCAATTTTAAATAATGACAATTAGCTCAGGAGAGTTTAAATATAATTCAAATCAAAGAATGTTTCTAACACTTTAGATGAAATGTCAAAAACAGAGAACAGAAAAATCCAGAGACAGAAAGTAGACCTGGGGCTGGGAAAGGGGAAGATATGGACTGATTATTAATGGGTATGGGGTTTCTTTCAGGGATGATGAAAATATTCCGGTATACAGTGGTGATGGCTGCACAACCATACATATATACTAAAATCCACTAAACTGTACACTTTATAAGAACATGGTATGTGAATTATATCTCAATAAAGCTCTTTACCAAAAAACGCCTATCTTTCACGTTATTTCCTGACATGCACAGTAGTCATACACAGGACTTTTTCAAATTAATACCCTCCAAAAATATATACTTTATCATACTCTCTTACCTGGGTGTAACTTAACCAGCTCATTTATAGCAGAGAAAGCATATAGTTAACCCTCCTCTAAGCTCAAAGTTCTCTATAAAGACTGATCCTAGGGCGCCTGGGTGGCTCAGTTGGTTAAGCAACTGCCTTTGGCTCAGGTCATGATCCCGGAGTCCTGGGATCAAGTCCCACATCGGGCTCCCAGCTCAGCGGGGAGCCTGCTTCTCCCTCTGACCCTATCCCCTCTCATGCTGTTCCCTCTCTCTCTCTCTGTCAAATAAATAAAATCTTTAAAAAAAAAAAAAAAAAAGAGGACTTATCCTGGTTTTTCAAAGAATGAACCGAGGGACAGCTGGGTGGCACAGTCAGGTGTCTGGGCTTCAGCTCCTGTTATCTCAGGGTTGTGGGATCGAGCCCCTCATCAGGCTCCACGCTCAGCACAGTCTGCTTGAGTTTCTCTCTCCCTCTACCTCTGCCTCTGCCCCTCCTGCTCCTGCTCTCTCTCTCTCAAATAAATCTTTTTAAAAGATTTTATTTATTTATTTGAGAGAGAGAGAATGAGAGATAGAGAGCACGAGAGGGAAGAGGGTCAGAGGGAGAAGCAGACTCCCTGCCGAGCAGGAAGCCCGATGTGGGACTCGATCCCGGAACTCCAGGATCATGACCGGAGCTGAAGGCAGTCGCTTAACCAACTGAGCCACCCAGGTACCCATCAAATAAATCTTTAAAAAATGGAGTGCCTGGGCAGCTCAGTCATTAAGCATCTGCCTTCAGCGCAGGTCATGATCTCAGGGTCCTGGGATCAAGCCCTGCATAGGGCTCCCTCCTCCGCGGGAAGCCTGCTTCTCCCTCTCCCACTCCCCCTGCTTGTGTTCCCTCTCTCACTGTCTCTCTATCTCTGTCAAATAAATAAAATCTTTAAAAAAAATAAATCTTTAAAAAAAGGTAATTGAACATTTGATGAAGAAAAAATTAATTTGTAACAAAATTCTTTTATTTGACTATAAGAACACTGGTAAGTTTGTAGCATGCCCATCTAAGCAACTTCCAGAAGAAAACAACCAGAACAACAAAGGGAGAGAAATGTTACCACTCAAGAACCCACAGTCTGAAAACCCCTTAGTTATTCTAAAGTCATACCCATCTAGCTGGCTACATAAGCAACAGAGTGAGGAAACCACTTCTCTGTTCAAACTCTCAGATTCTGGGGCACCTGGGTGGCTCAGTTGGTTAAGCGACTGCCTTCAGCTCAGGTCATGATACTGGAGACCCTGGATCGAGTCCCGCATAGGGCTCCCTGATTGGCAGAGAGTCTGCTTCTCCCTCTGACCCTCCCCCCTCTCATGTGCTCTCTCTCTCATTCTCTCTGTCTCACATAAATAAATAAAATCTTTAAAAAAAAAAACTCTCAGATTCTGAATTCCAGCAACCTTTTCAAAGATCCAAAAGTCACAATAATAAAGAGAACAAAAGAAAGAACTTTAAAAGGTCACGTAAAGGTCACCTAGTCTACCTAGGTTCCATATCCTTCTTTCCTACCCAACCAAGAATTCAGCCTGTGTGACTCATAGCAGTATAGTTTTGATTTTCTTAATAAAAGATCTTGAGGTTTACTAGGAAACATTCAGATTTTTATTAAATGCCAACTATATGCCAGGCACTGAGTTACACCTAATTCTCTGAATCAAAAAGTAAAAATATCTATATATATTTTAATGGTCCTATTAACTGAAGTCGGCTTCAAAACGTGACAGGTAAAAACATGGGGAGCGGGGGGAGACTAGTGAAATAAATTAGCTCTTAATCCAGAAGATTCTCCAAGTATCAACTCCATGTCCCATATGTATTTGTTTGCTTGTTAACCAGCTGTCTCCTCACTAGACTGAACCCAACAGGAGCAAGGAGTTCATTTTGATCATTGCTCTAGGGTCTCTAAAACTTAAAAACTGTACCTGGCACATAGGAGGCACTCAGTAAAATTTGAGTTCTGTGAATAAATCATACTTGTGAATGAAGTCAAACAATCAGATGTTTTTCTCTGGCTTCCCTGTATTACAATTTTCATAAAACTTCACTTTAATCTTGCACCTAAGAGGGAGAAATAAGTAAACAACCACGCACTTATTTTTCCTCCATTTTCTTTAAAATTCCTAATAATCCACAGTTGTTCAGTCTCCTAAAGGCCAATGTAATGGATTTATTTTAGAATTCATGGCCAGGAAGATGAGCTGGTGTGGGGTCATCACTCAGAAAAGGGAAGCTATACATATGGTATAACCCCCAGTTTTCATAATGGTTTCCACTTTACCTTCCTTGCTTGGAACCTCATCAGCTTCATATTCAGTTACTGTGCTTTTGCTCAGGATGATAAAATTTCCCTTTATCCTCTCACTCTACAACTTGCTTCTTCTCAAAGGAGAGTATAAATATTCAAAAAAAATGTAAAACTTCATCCCATTTTTTTAAAATGTGCTCTTGGCAAACGAGGATTAGTCATCTCAATTCATTACAAAGTCCATGGTTTAACGCAATACATCTTAAATTTTTTTAAGTTATTTTTAATAATATACACCTAACATGGGGCTCAAATTCACAACCCCAAGATCAAGAGTTACACATTCTACCAAGTGAGCACACCAGCCACCCCTGACAGTCTGCATTTTTTTTTTTAAAGATTTTATTTATTTATTCATGAGAGACACACAGAGAGAGAGAGCGAGAGAGAGGCAGAGGGAGAAGCAGGCTCCCAAGGAGCAGGGAGCCCGATGCGGGACTCGATCCCAGGACTCTGGGATCATGACCTGAGCCGAAGGCAGACGCTTAACCATCTGAGCCACCCAGGTGCCCGAGAGTCTGCATTTTTAACAAGCTCCTAGGTGATGCTGCTAGTTCCCGAATATACAATGTGTATCTACTTTCCTCATGGCTAAGGTAAATTTGATGCTGCCTGCCCCACCCCTTCTGATCTAGTTCTAAAAACTACAACAAGTGGACTGCTGCCAAATGAACCTTAAAGGCTCATCATTCCTCTATGCTTTCTGTTCATCAGGCATGGCTTCTTGAACCTTTCCACTTTTTTTCCTTTTTTAAGATTTACTTATTTTTTTTTAAGATTTTATTTATTTAAAAGAGAGAGAGAGGGTATGAGAAGAGGGAAGGTCAGAGGGAGAAGCAGACTCCCCACCAAGCACGGAGCCTGATGCATGCAAGACTCCAGAATCATGACCTGAGCTGAAGGCAGTCGCTTAACCAATTGAGCCACCCAGGTGCCCCGAAATTTACTTATTTATTTCAGAGAGGGAGAGAGAATGAGAGCATGAGTGGGGGGGAGGGACAGAGGGAGAGAAAGAATTTCAAGCAGACTCTGTGCTAAGTGTGGAGCTAGCTGTGGGGCTCAATCCCACATCCCTGAGATCATGACCTGAGCTGAAACCAAGAGTTGGACACTCAATGACTGAACCACCCAGGCACCCCTCAACTGGCTTTTTCCTTAATCATAATTGGGGATCTTCTTTGAACCCTCTCAAATGCTGGCCACACAGATCTCTTAAACCGAGGTACATGAATATTCATTTTAGTCTGTAGGCCCAGATAAGATGAAATTATGTACATGACCAGTTGCTCCCCTATATAAACTGGCTTACTCACTTTGCTATTTTGTTAAATATCACTGGATTTGAAAATTAAACTTAGTTTGGGGCGCCTGGGTGGCTCAGTCATTGGGCGTCTGCCTTTTGCTCAGGTCATGATCCCGGGGTCCTGGGATCAAGCCCCGCATTGGGCTCCCTGCTCAGCGGGAAGCCTGCTTCTCCCTCTCCCCTCCCCCTGCTTGTGTTCCCTCTCTCGCTGTGTCTCTCTCTGTGAAATAAATAAATAAAATCTTTACAAAAAAAGAAAATTAAACTTAGTTTGAATTTTAACCCAATTCTCCAAGGAACCAAGCCCTGGTACTGAGAAGTATTTTCTCTAGGTATTAGTTTTCTCATCTGTGAATAGAGATAAAGGTCATGATTGCTTTCTAGTCTCACTTCCAAGAATCTATGACTCTAGTGTCTGTATTTCCCTTTTATTCTTCCCTTTATACTATAGATGTATGAACTTTTATTTTGCTTTTTTGCCTAATGAAAAGCCCTTTTGGGGGCGCCTGGGTGCCTCAGTCGTTAAGCGTCTGCCTTCGGCTCAGGTCATAATCCCAGGGTTCTGGGATCGAGGCCCACATCAGGCTCCTTGCTCGGCGGGAAGCCTGCTTCTCCCTCTCCGACTCTCCCTGCTTGCATTCCTTCTCTCACTGTGTCTCTCTCTGTCAAATAAATAAATAAAATCTTAAAAAAAAAAAGCCCTTTTGCTTACTTCTCAGCTCTTCAAAGAGAAGAGCCTGCCATAAACTATATATACATTACTATACTTATCCTTAAAGGAACTCTCTCAGAGAAGTTCAAATAAAGAGCTGCAAATATCCTGAAGTAACTGGAGTCAAAAATGAAAACTAAGTTTTAAAAAACCCAGGGCACCTACCTAGTGGCTCAGGTGGAAGAGCACGTGACTCTTGAACTTGAGGTCATGAATTCAAGCCCCACATTTGGTGTAGAGATTACTTAAAATAAATAAAAAGTTTTTTTTTTAAAGATTTTTATTTATTTATTTGACAGAGAGAGACATAGCGAGAGAGGGAACACAAGCAGGAGGAGTGGGAGAGGGAGAAGCAGGCCTCCCGCCAAGCAGGGAGCCCGATGCAGGGCTCCATCCCAGCACCCGGGGATCATGACCTGAGCCGAAGGCAGACGCTCAACGACTGAGCCACCCAGGCGCCCCAAATAAAGTTTTTTTAAAAAAACCTTTAAATTATCTTCTCAGTGCCAATCCAATAAAAACACAAACCACCAAAATGTACACTGTTTTTGTTCACTTTTGTTGTTATCCTAACCAGAGTCAACACCTGTAAGCAAGTTTAAAAAATTAAAAAAAAAAAAAAGCTGTGCTTAGGTGTATGTGACTGGAGAGCTATAGCTGAGGAAAAGCAATCAATTAGCTCTTCTCCTAAGTCTCACCAGCTGTGTTTTCCTGATGACACAGAATCTGTCCACCTGCTCCCACAGATGGTACAGCTGCAGCTTAAGTAAAACACCTGGTTCTGTACATCCATTCCATGCAGTTTGCTAGAACAATGCTAGCTGCAGATCAGGCAAGCCCCGTCAGCATTTTCATTTATTGCCCAGATTAAGGCCAACTATAGGATGCTAAATATGCCTTTCATTCCCAAGCACAAATACAACAGTGTTAACGAAGTTACAATAATAATGTCAAAGAATTAAAAAAGGAATAATGTCAAAGAACTGTTATAAAGTGTGACAATCCTAGATTAAATTTGGTTGTCATTAACCACTTTCCAAACTCCCTAATTTAGAACATTTATAGTAAGATAATCCTAGTAAAATAAGCTCAACCACCAGCAGCCGGTACTTTTTCTTAAGAATGGTAATGTCAGTATAGTAAATGTGCTGAATGGATACTGCTAAATTAAAATCATGTGAAAAAAATAAAAATTAAAAATAAATAAAATAAACACAAACTAAAACTCATGTGAGAAATGAGACTTTCTTCCGAATTTTACACTTAAGAAACTTTACAACTGAGAAATTTTTTATTCTCCCCATGTGACCTTAAATTAACTTCTTCTATCAGAGGAATTTTCTCCCCATTGAAGAAGATTCATCAATATTGGTAAACTAAAAACAGTGATCAGTTCCTGTGCAAAAAAACCCCAAAAATACTCATGAGGTGATACATGATTTCATGCCATAGTCCATGAGTTAGTTTGAATGTTGCAAAGTTATACTTTTTAGAGTATTTGATGGCTTATGGAGAAAATGGTGTAAAATACTGGAAATTAGGGATATCCCAGGAATACAGTAAACTACAGACAAGGAGAGGTTGGCTACCGAAAGACAACAGAGCATTATCTGGTATATAAAAAGTAATCAGATTCAAGTTACATGCCCTTAGGTGAAAAATAAAATCTAACATCAGTCCCTCCTCCCTATCACAGTCAGGATTAACTAGTCTCTCTCCCTAATACTTTCTTAAATATCTCCATTTATCACTTTTACCACAAAGCATCCTATAAGTTTTTCTTCCCTGTAATGCTTCCTGCATCAAGATTTAGATGGTCTTTTTGGCAGATTTACACCCTCTAAGGCAATGGTTCCCAAAGTCATTTTTAGACCACCTTTAAGAGAACCACTTAGTAAGCCTGAGGAAAATGCAGATTCCTGGGTCCTACCCCAATCTCCAGTTTAAATCTCTGGGAGGTAAAATCCCAGGAGCTGCATTTAACGAATTTCCCAGATGCTTGAGGTGCACACCAAAGTGTACACTGCATATGGTACTTTTTCCCTCATTAGTCATTATTTTAATATAAGCTTACATATACCAGTTACTTGACATTATTCAGCTTCATTACTCTGGAATTCTGAAAGAAATACAAATTCGTTTCCTGTTTGGTCTGTCCTGTCTCCAGCAAGAGTCTACTTCATTATCTCCCCAATTTGTCTCCTCAGTCCCCTGACTGGCCCAAAGCAGGTCTTATGCAAATGTTGAACTTACCCCACAAAGGCAGTTAGATTTCTTTTTCCTTCTGATGAAAATATTAACAGCATGGGAATTTGATGATAATTTGATGAATGCATCATGAAGTTAGACATCAAAAGAAAATACATAATCTGTCATACGTATCAGTTTACATTGGTGGGAGGAAAAAATCCACCAATATTATATATTTGTGGCATTAAATGAGCTAAAAACTGGAAAGGCTTCTATCATTTAAGCCTGGAGAGTTTGATCCACCTGAAGCTTTTCTTCCTCTATGTCACCAATAGAAGAAGGGACCTATTTTCATTTCCAGTACAGTTCCGTCCAGTTATAGGCTCATTAACTCCTCTTTCTACTATCAGACAGATGGAGAAACATCATCTCTTACAACCACAGGTAATAGGTGGATCTACAAGAGCCAACTGCTCCAAAATGGATGACCTTGCACTTTCTGAGAAAGCGAAAAAGATCTGAGTGGTGCCTGGCAGCCTCATGAAGCGGTCAATCATATATCTGCCTTTTTACAGAGCATTTGGCAAGTTCTCTGAAATGAAAGGTGTGATCGCTTTAAAGACATCTCACTACTAACACTGAACAAATCAATACTGAATGTTGCTGTCGTTCATAAAATCTGTTCCAAGGTACATAAACAACTGAAGAGATGTCTTTGCTCTTGTTTAAAGCAAAGATCTGGCAGAAGAGTTTTGTGGACTTTCCATCTGACCAGAAATTATAAAGACTCTGCAAAATATTACGTAGTGTAGGATTCCACTTATGAAAAAACACTGTACATTTGTGTATTACAGATGTATGCAAAGGTATCCAAAAAAAGTCTGGAGGAAATACAAACTTTCAGTCATGAGGTGAAAGGGAATTTTTACTTTTTACACTATTTGTCACAAATTTTTTGGAAGAATGTCTTAAATTACTTTTGTAAAATACTTTTCAAAAATTTTACTGTCCAAGCAGAATACTATAAAATAAATGATCAATCATTCAACGTGGCTGAGAAATAGAACATGGTAGCTAACACAGTCTATATATTGCTATGGAATCTTATCTCTTTACCTTATCAGAGTAGACAGGCCCTGCATGAGTCAATTCATAATCCATGCAACCTGTTTCCGCAACTGGTAAAGTGTAGGTGGTAATACTACTACTCAATTCCCAGGCTGTTTTGAGCACTGAATAATATATGTGAAATCCCCAAATAAACTATTATTTTTCAAACTATGTATGTATTACAAATACGCTTTAAAATACAGGGCTCCTGGGTGGCTCAGTCGTTAAGCATCTGCCTTCGGCTCAGATCATGATCCCAGGGTCCTGGGATCGAGCCCCACATCAGGCTCCCTGGCTCGTGGGGAAGCCTGCTTCTCCCTCTCCTACTCCCTCTGCTTGTGTTCCCTCTCTCTCTGTGAAATAAATAAATAAAATCTTTAAAAAATATATATACATATGCTTTAAAATACAATGCGAGGGGCGCCTGGGTGGCTCAGTCGTTAAGCATCTGCCTTCGGCTGAGGTCATGATCCCAGAGTCCTGGAATCAAGCCCCCACATTGGGCTCCCTGCTTGACTGGAGGCCTGCTTCTCCCTCTCCCACCCCTGCTTCTGTTCCTGCTCTCGCTATGTCTCCCTGTCAAATAAATAAATAAAATCTTTAAAAAATAAAATAAAATACAATACAATGTGAAACACTATATGGTTAAAGCTTTCTTCAGATATTCACAATGTACTCTGTACATAGTTTATGTGTAAAATACTATATACAAATCATAATGAACTCCTAAGGTCATTATAGCAATGATCATTTTACATAGAGTAACAGATACAGAAACTATGGTAGACTAGACTAAATCTACACAAAGTCTAGTAAATTTCAGTCACAAATCTTTCAAAGAAGTACCCAGGAACTTTCTCAATAAATAAATTCCTAAAATTTTACTTCCTTGTCAAACAGCTCTCACAAGAATAGAAGAAAAGTCTGTACAATCTAAATTCTAAATGAGGAGCTTTACAAGTATTCAAAAGAATGATGAAGAGAATTTATCTATTCCCCCTACTTCACTCCAAAGGCCATGTTGGGTCCAACCTCTATGTTCATTCACCATGTTATCTGTATATTCTACTATCTACTCAACATAAGACATCTCACATACAGAAAAGTCCTCTGTCAAATTCTTGGTTCACCATTCTATCCCAAACCTATCTGGGGTTCCTAATGTCTCCCCAAGTCTTCTCTAAAATCAGTAAATTAGCAACTTAAGCCAATTATCTTAGAGTCATCCTTGACACACAACCTCCCCCCCCGCCCATATCAAATCCTGAGGGAAATCCTATGAGCTATACTTTCAAAATATCCTGAAACCAACTATTTCTCCTTACCTCCACTGGTAACATTCTAGTCCAAACCACCAACCTCCTCTCTCTTGTCCTACAGTAGTAATTTTTTTTTTAAGATTTTATTTATTTATTTGACAGAGAGAGACACAGCAAGAGAGGGAACACAAGCAGGGGGAGTGGGAGAGGGAGAAGCAGGCTTCCCGCGGAGCAGGGAGCCTGATGGGGGGCTCAATCCCAGGACCGTGGGACTATGACCTGAGCTTAAGGCAGATGCTTAATGACTGAGCCACCCAGGCGCCCCAGTAATAATTTCTTAATTCACATTCGTACTGCCACTCTTGCTCCATGAAGAATGTTTTCCCCATGAGGAGAGTGAGCTCTTTAAAAGGTAAAGGAGATGATAACAGGAGAGGAAGAAAAGGGGAGTATGTCAGAGGGGGAGACGAACCATGAGAGATGATGGACTCTGAAAAACAAACTGAGGGTTCTAGAGGGGAGGGGGGGAGGGGGATGGGTTATCCTGGTGATGGGTATTGAGGAGGGCACGTTCTGCATGGAGCACTGGGTGTTATGAACAAACAATGAATCATGGAACACTGCACCAAAAACTAATGATGTAATATATGGTGATTAACATAACAATAAAAAATTTAAAAAATAAAATAAAAATTAAAAGGTAAAGGAGATAATGTCACTCTGCTCAAAACCTTCCAAAGGCTTCCCATCTCATTTAGAAAATCCAAAATCCTTTCTATGCCCCTTAAGGTCCTCCATGGTCTGGCCCTGTTTACCTCCTGAGACCACCTTCTACCACCGTCGCCCTTACTCAATATGCTCTAGTCTTACGAGCCTTCTTGCTGTTTTGTGGACCTATCAAGCATGCTCCTACCTCAAGGTTATGACATTTACTATTTATTCCCTTTGCCTGGACGACTCCTCTCCCAGAGATCCATATGGCTAGCTTACTTCCTCCAGATCTTTGTTCAAATGTCACTTCATCAGAAGTCTTTCTCAACCGCTCTAATAGCACTATCATCCTCTTCTAACACACCCTTTCTACTTTACTGCTACCTAACTGTTTTAAACAAGTATGTATAAAATATATATTTTAAATATTTTATTTATTTGACAGAGAGAGCACAAGCAGGGAGAGCAGCAGGCAGAGGGTGAGGGAGAAATAGGACCCCCGCAGAGCAGGGAGCCTGACATCAGGCTCGATCCCAGGACCGTGGGATCATGACTCGAGCCAAAGGCAGACACTTAACTGACTGAACCACCCAGGCACCGCTATAAAATATATTTTTAATGACATTAAATTTCAAGATCTGTGAAAGGGCTTCATTTTGTTCATTACTATATCCCTCAGACCTTGTACAAAATAGAGGCTCAGCAAATGTTAAAAGACTGGTGAGAATGTAGAATAAATGGAATTCTCAAAGACTGCTGATGCAAATATAAACTGATACAACTCTGGAAAATTTATTGGCAGTATCTACTAAAGCTAAACATATACACAATCAACGAACCTCCAATTCCACTCCTAGGTAAGTACCCAAAAGAAAGACACACATACATATACCCAGACATAGAAGAATGTTCCCTGCAACATTATTCCTTTTTTTTTTTTTTAAAGATTTTTTTATTTGGGGGGGGGGGGGGAGAGAGAGGGAGAGGGGGAGGGAGGGAGGGAGAGAGAGAGAGTGAGTACATGAGAGGGGGGAGGGTCAGAGGGAGAAGCATGCTCCTCGCTGAGCAGGGAGCCCTGTGGGACTGGATCCCGGGACTCCTGGATCATGACCTGAGCCGAAGGCAGTCGCTTAACCAACTGAGCCACCCAGGCGCCCCTGCAGCGTTATTCCTAATAACCCCAAAATGGAAACAATAAAAATATCCATCAGCAAGAGAATGGATAAACTGCGGTATATTTTTACAGTGGAATTCTATACAGCAATGAGAATGAATTATTGACCCAAGAACATGTGTCATTACTGTTGAGCAAAAGAAGCCAGATACAGAAGAAAACACAGTATATGACTATTTATATATACTGTTCATTTTTTTAAAAAGACAAAACAAACAAATGGTGAAAGAGGTCACGATATTGGCTACCCTGAGGAAGAGGGAGGAACAGTAACTGGAGGGTGAGAGATGGGCTTCTGAAGTAGCTGTGTTAATGTTATATTTTTTTTTCCAAGATTTTATTTATTTATTTGACAGATAGAGAGAACAAGTAGGCAGAGAGGAAGGCAGAGGGAGAGGGAGAAGCAGGCCTCCTGCCGAGCAGGGAGCCTGATGCGGGTCTCGATCCTAGGACCCCGGGATCATGACCTGAGCCGAAGGCAGCCACTTAACCGACTGAGCCACCCAGGCGCCCCTAATGTTCTATTTCTTGATCTGGATAGCAGTTACATAAGTATGATCACTTTGTGAAAATTCACTGAGCTGTGCATTTAGGGTTTTTTTGTTTAATCAAATATTTGCATAAAGAGAAAAATTACAGGAAAAAAGAAACACTGTCAAGTTATCTTCCAAACAGCTATTGCAACTAATATTTCATTTCTTTTTTTTTTTTTAAGACTTATTCATTTACTTTAGAGAGAGCAGCACAAGGGGGGGAGGGGAAGAAGGAGAAAGAAGAGAGAAGCAGACTCCCTGCTGAGGGTCAAGCCCCACCAGGGCCTGAGATTATGACCCACAGAAATCAAAGAGTCGGAGGCTCAGCCCACTGAGCCACCCAGAGGTCGGGTGGCTCAGTTGGTTAAGCAGCTGCCTTCAGCTCAGATCATGATCCCAGGGTCCTGAGATCAAGCCCCACGATGGGCTCCCTACTCCGTGGGGAGTTTGGTTCTCCCTCTAACCCCCTCACCTCTGCTCATGCTCACTCACAGGTTCTCACTCTCTCTCTAATAAAATCTTTATAAAAAAATAAAACATCCTTCTATTAACAACTATAGCCAAAAAAATTTTTTACTAAAAAATTATTTTCAGGGCACCTGGTGGCTCTCAGTTAAGTAGACGACTCTTGGTTTCAGCTCAGGTCATGAACTCAGCGTCATGGCATCAAGCCCCACAATGGGCTCCATGCTCAGCAGGGAGTCAGCCTGAGATTCTCTCTCTCCCTCTCCCTATGCCCCTCCCCCTCAACTTGCTCACACAAGTACTCACTCTTGCTCTAAAATAAATAAAATTTTTTAAAAATTCCTTTCATTTAAAAATATAATCCACGACTGGGGCACCTGGGTGGCTCAGTCAGTTAGGCCTCTGCCTTCAGCTCAGGTCATGATCCCAGAGTCCTGAGATCAAGCCCTGCTTTGGGCTCCTTGTTCAGCAGGGAGCCTGCTTCTCCCTCTCCCTCTGCCACTACTCCTTGATTGTGCGTGCACTCTCTCTCTCCATATCAAAATAAATAAATAAAATCTTAAAAAAAAATAAAATAAAATCCACGATTAAGTGAATTATAAAGCCATACCTTCAGCCACCTATAAACTAGAATCCAAGAGTTGAGAAAACGAATCCAAAGATGCTTTCTATGCCATACTACCTAGATACAAGAACCTAGTAGAAAAATTTACTCGTTACTGACAGTTCTTTAAAATATCATCCAGGATAAATTTAATAAAACCTGAAGCCTTCTTTCCCTCCTTAATCTCTGGGATCAAAATCAATCTGTCATGTTCTAGTATTTAATTAGCATGGATTTGTCTGTCTGTTTTCCCTGGAATCAAGAAGGGAGTTCACATGTAAACAGGACTGATCTGGCAAATGAATAAATATACAAAGAGATCCTTTTCCTAAAACAAGTTTGTGCTCTACACTGGGCTAAACCCTCACACAGTAAATTAACTCTTCAACAGCCTCCAAACTCAAAAACTGAGGTCAACCAATTGAGCCCTAATGGAATACCAATTTCTTTTCTTTTTTTTTTTTTTAAGATTTTTATTTGTTTCTTTGGCAGGGAGAGAAAGAGAGCACAAGCAGGGGGAGCAGCAGGCAGAGGGAGAAGGAGAAGCAGGCTTCCCACCGAGCAGCAGAGAGCGCAACATGGGAGCCACATGGGACTAGATCCCAGGATCCTAGGATCATGACCCAAGCTGAAGGCAGATACTTAACTGACTGAGCCACACAGGTGCCCCCCAATTTCCTATTTTTGATAGAAGTTTAAATAAACCCCTCTTAGATTTATACAAATCCCTATCAAGCATCCAGATAATCCTGTCACTTAGGGAAAGGACAGTTCCAAATTGGCATTTATGAATTATGTCCTATTATCAAAAAAGCTTTGATTATTGCATTTAGAGCTTTCACTCTAACCAACCAACATGTAGTTTTAAAAATTGGGAAATCTTGGGGTGCCTGGCTGTCTCAGTCGGTAGAGCATGCAACTCCTGATCTCAAGGTTGTGAGTTCAAGCCCCATGCTGGGTGTAGAGATTACTTTAAAAAATTAAAACCTCAAAAATAAAACAAAATTGGAGAATTTCAATTGCTTTAAAGATGGAAATGAGAGGGGCGCCTGGGTGGCTCAGTCGTTGGGCATCTGCCTTCTGCTCAGGTCATGATCCCAGGGTCCTGGGATCGAGCCCCACGTCTGGCTCTCTGCTCAGCGGAGAGCCTGCTTCTCCCTCTCACTCTCCCCTGCTTGTGTTCCCTCTCTCGCTGTGTCTCTCCCTGTAAAATAAATAAGTGGAATCTTAAAAAAAAAAAAAAAAAAGGAAATGAGAGCCTTAATTAGAAAAGATGACTGATACGGGGTCCTACCAGTTCAGCATCTGCCTTTGGCTCAGGGTCCTGGGATTGAGTCCCACATGGGGCTCCTTGCTCATCGGGAAAGTCTCCTTCTCCCTCTCCCTGCCGCTCCCCCTGCTTGTGCTCTTTCTCTGTCAAAGAAATAAAATCTGTAAAAGAAAAAGGTGGGGTGCCTGGGTGGCTCAGTCGTTAAGCATCTGCTTTTGGCTCGGGTCATGGTCCCGGGGTCCTGGGATTGAGCCCCACATCGGGCTCCCTGCTCAGTGGGGAGCCTGTTTCTCCCTTTCCCACTCCCTCTGCTTGTGTTCCCTCTCTGGCTGTGTCTCTGGCAAATAAATAAAACCTTAAAAAAAAAAAAAAAGGTGACTGATAAACTAAATTTGATCTAACTGCTGTCTCCAAACTTTGCATGTACTAATAATCTGCAGTTATCCTCTTTACCTGCAGCCACCAAAACAAATAAGCAATTGCTAAAGGTTTTAGATACCATGTACAGTGTTGTCTGAGGATTTTCTTAGGAGTCCTTCAACTTATTGTCTTTTATTTTTTTTTTTTTTTAAGAACGCTGACATTCTTTTTTTTTTTTTTTTAAAGATTTTATTTATTTATTTGACAGAGAGACACAGCGAGAGAGGGAACACAAGCAGGGGGAGTGGGAGAGGGAGAAGCAGGCCTCCCGTGGAGCAGGGAGCCCGATGCGGGGCTCGATCCCAGGACCCTGGGATCATGACCTGAGCCGAAGGCAGACGCTTAACGACTGAGCCACCCAGGCGCCCCCAACTTATTGTCTTTTAATTCATGGAACCAGAGACTGTGGAATAAGAAGGACTTCAAAGACCCTTTATCTTTTGCCTTTCCTGTACTTAGAGCATTCCTTCTCAAAAAATCTGTATACTACAATAGATGTTGAAAATGTGTTCAAGCACACAGAGGCAGCTAAAGCAGAGTATCCAATCACTGTCTATGTTTTTATGCTGATAAAAGGCAGTTTCACAAAAATGAGAAGAAAGCTGACTTCTATTTATACAGCACAAAGTTTATAATCAACAATAACTGAAAATAACATAAGGCCAGAGTTCCTCAGGAAAAGCTGATCAGCAAGTTGACAGTATGAGTTAAGACATGTTTGCTATCAAAAGATGCATTATATGTCAGAAGTCTTTATGGGATACCAACTTCCAACTCAACTTTTCCTTCACACTAGAAGACAGACAAAGGAGTGTAATCCTACCAACATCACTGAATATAAGGTGATGGCAGGAGGGAAAGGACAGAAATTATTTCGAATAGCTGTTAACCAGGAAGACATGGTAGAGAATCTACCTGGGAGGCTATTTCCAAAAACATACATCCTCTCACAGAATGTATCATAATCTAGGTGTCACACTGATATTCTAATAACTCCCCAAGGTAATTCTGATCACACACCGCTAATCCACCCATCCTCTTACCCCAGAGGAAAACCAGTCTTCCAGTCATCTAGAACCAGAGACTTAAAACAACGGAAAGCTTACTAGGATAGAGTTGGGGAAACTGTTTAATCGAACAATCAGTGGAATTGTTGTATACCTTATTTCCTAGTCTTCAGAACTAGGGGGAAAAAAATGTGAGGAATACCTATGGAATTCCTGAAATTTTGAGCTATACTATTCTTCTACTTCCTTAATTCTTTTTTTTTTTTTTTTAAATAATCTCTAGGGGCACCTGGGTGGCTCAGTCGTTAAGCGTCTGCCTTCGCCTCAGGTCATGATCCCAGAGTCCTGGGATGGAGCCCCGCATCAGGCTCCCTGCTCCATGGGAAGCCTGCTTCTCCCTCTCCCATTCCCCCTGCTTGAGTTCCCTCTCTCGCTGTGTCTCTCTGTCAAATAAATAAATAAAATCTTTAAAAAAAAAACAAAAGTTATCTCTACCCCCAATGTGGGGCTCAAACTCAGGACCCTGAGATCAAGCACCACATGCTCTACCAACTGAACAAGTCAGGAGCCCCTCCTTAACTTGATTCTTTGAGTTAAACCACTCACTAAAACACTCAACGTCCTAGTGAGTAGTTTAGACCTCAGTATTTCATGCTAATGATAATCTGTCAGCAGTACTAATGTGCAATACAACCATCTACACAAGGCAATTCTGCCAGCCAGAATTTTTATAGCTGTTAATGTATTAAGTTAACAGTACCAGGCAAGATGTCACCACTATTAGTATCAATAGAACAGGTGTAACAAATTCTTTAGCCTAACATTCAAAGTTTTCCATAGCTCTGCCTTTACCCCTGTTTTACTAAGTATATATCTTGAACCTTCCAGCTTGCATGCCTTTGCTTATTCCAAGAGTTGGCAACTAAAGTCATCTCCCACCCCACCCTCTTCAAGCCCTGCCCACAGCCTGTTTCAGTAAAGCTTGTGGGCTAACAGTTTTTACATTAAAAAAGGGAGGAGGATATATGACAGAGACTATGTGTCCCACAAAGCCCAACGTATTTATTAGGCCTTTCATAGAAAGTTTGCCTACTCCCGGCTTACTCCATTTCTCAGGACCTGAAATCATTTCCTTATCCCATTTCTCCGTATCTACCAATCCAAGATCTACCCATCCATCAAAATGCAGTTGACTATTTAGTGAAGCCTTTCTTGCTACCTTCAATGATACATATTTTTCCTCTTTTAAATGTATCCCTTTTGGAGTCACAAGGGATAGTTTCCAAAGAAAACAGAGATGCAAGATTTGACAAGAAGGCTACTGCATTAACCTAATTATTTTGCTCTTCCTGCCTTGCCCCTTCGAATCCATCTTCATTAAGACCACCAGAAGACTCAGGGGTGCCTGGGTGGCTCAGTCGTTAAGTGTCTGCCTTCGGCTCAGGTCATGATCCGGGGGTCCTGGGATCGAGACCTGCATCGGGCTCCTTGCTCAGCGGTAAGCCTCCTTCTCCCTCTCCCCCTGCTCGTATTCCCTCTCTTGCTGTGTCTCTGTCAAATAAATAAAAAAATATTAAAAAAAAAAAAGACCACCAGAAAACTCTAGAACACAATCGTAACTACGTCATTCTGTCATCCTATTGCTCTCCATTAGCTATAGAATAAAATCCAAGAATAACACCCCGACCCCTGCCTGCTTCTCTTATTTCCTGCCATTCCTCCCCTAGTACGTTATACTTCAGTAACTGCTTTTAGTACCCTCCAAACCCGGTCCAGTCTTAACTTCCCCCATCTCCTACCCCTTCTTTACTTGGGTCGCATGTTTTGCTGGTAAGAGTACAAAAACTGATATACCATCTCCAGAGTAATTTGGTAACATCTATCAAAATTACACAAAGTGGGGGCGCCTGGGTGGCTCAGTTGGTTAAGCGACTGCCTTCGGCTCAGGTCATGATCCCGGAGTCCCAGGATCGAGTCCCGCATCGGGCTCCCGGCTCAGCGGGGAGCCTGCTTCTCCCTCTGACCTTCTCCCCTCTCATGCTGTTTCTCTCTCTCAAATAAATAAATAAAATCTTAAAAAAAAAAAAAAATTACACAAAGTGTATTTTCCTTACCCTAGCAATTCTACTTACAGGAATTTATTCCACAAATTTATGAAATAACGTGTTTTTTTTTTAAGATTTTATTTATTCATTTTGAGAGAGAGAGAGACAGAGAGAGCACAAGCAGAGGAAGAGGGAGAAGCACACTCTCTACTGAGCAGGGAGCCCGACACGGGGCTCAATCCCAAGACCCTGAGATCATGACCCGAGCCGAAGGCAGACACTTAACCATCTGAGCCACCCAGGCACCGCTGAAATAACATTTTTAACAAAATTATGCAGCACTGTTTGTAACACAAAAAGACTGGCATCTAAATGCCCATCCACAGGGGACTATAGGAAAAAAAAGTACTGTGCACCCATACAACGAAATACAGTGTAAAATGAAGGTCTTTTATACATATTATTATATGGCCTACAGGAATATATCTGAAAGGATACAGGGTGCCTGGCTCAGTCATTAAGCGACTCCTGGGATCAAGCCCCGCATTGGGCTCCCTGCTCCTCGGGAAGCCTGCTTCTCCCTCTCCCACTCCCCCTGCTTGTGTTCCTGCTCTTGCTCTCTCTCTGTCAAATAAATAATACAATCTTAAATAAAATCTTTATTAAAAAAGGATACAGAAGACACTGGTAATTGCCTCAAAGGAAGGGAAGAGTGGCTAGAACACAGAGGTGAGGGAAACTTCACTAAACAAGTCTTCGTGACCTTTTAAATGTTTAATTATGTAAATACACTGCCAGTCCACAGGCACCTGGGTGGCTCAGTTGGTTAAGAGTCGGCCTTCAGCTCAGGTCATGATCCTGGCGCCGACCTGGGACCAAGGCCCACATGGGGCTCCCTGCTCAGCAGGGAGTCTGCTGCTCCCTCTGTCTGCTGCTCCCCCTGCTTTTGCTCCCTCTGTTTCTGACAAATAAGTAAATAAAATATAAAAAAGTATTTAAAAAATAAAGATAAAATAAAATCACATTGGGCGCCTGGGTGGCTCAGTTGGTTAGGCGACTGCCTTCGGCTCAGGTCATGATCCCGGAGTCCCGGGATCGAGTCCCACATCGGGCTCCCGGCTCAGCGGGGAGCCTGCTTCTCCCTCTGACCTTCTCCCCTCTCATGCTGTTTCTCTCTCTCTCTCTCTCTCTCTCTCAAATAAATAAATAAAATCTTTAAAAAAAAAATAAATAAAATAAAATAAAATCACATTTTTGTACATAAATAAGTAACAGATTATAACCCACTAAGAACCTATATTTATATAAAAAGACAAGAAAACTAAATATGATATATATCCTGGACTGGATCCTAGACCAGAAAAAAAAATTTTTTCCTATAAAGAACATTATTGGAACAAATGGCAATATTCAAAAATTCAAAAAAGTTTGTATATTAAATAATACTATTATATCAAGACTACTTCTGGATTTTGGTAAGTATATTATGGTTATATAAGAGAATGTCCTAGTTTACAGAAAATAATACATTATGCTATTTAGGATAAAAAGGTATCGCAGCTGTAACTTACACTAAAAGTTCAGAAAAGTAATCTACAATATAAACAGAAACAGAAAAATTAAGTAAAGTGTTGACATCTGGGGAATCAAGATGAACAAATGGGAATTTGAATACTACTCTTGCAACTTTTTCATAAGTATAAAATTATGGCAAAATACAAACTTAAAAGTACAAAAAATATTTTTATAATGCAAATCACCATCCTTGAATATTTGTGTTTTTCTAAAGCAACTTACAGTATTATGTACCATATTTAAGAAGAGGTAAGAGTATAGTTAAAACCTTACCCAGGGGCACCTGGCTGCCTCAGTTGGTAGAGCAAGAGAACTTCCCCCCAACTTAAGATTTATTTATTTATTTATCTGACAGAGAAGGAGAGTACACAAGCAGGGGGTGCAGCAGGCAGAGGGAAGGGGAGAAGCAGGCTCCCTGATGAGCAGAGACCAGGAGGACTTGGGGCTTGATCTCAGGACTCTGGGATCATGATGTGAACCCAAGGCAGATGAACTGACTGAGCCACCCGAGTGCCCCCAGCATGAGACTCTTGATCTCAGGGTCGTTGTTCAGTTCAAGCCCTTTTTATAGGGCACAGAGTTTACTTAAAATAAATAGGGGCGGGGCGCCTGGGTGGCTCAGTTGTTAAGTGTCTGCCCTCGGCTCAGGTCATGGTCCCAGGGTCCTGGGATCGAGCCCCATGTCAGGCTCCCTGCTCTGCAGGAAGCCTGCTTCTCCCTCTCCCACTCCTGCTTGTGTTCCCTCTCTCACTATGTCTCTCTCTGTCAAATAAATAAATAAAATCTTTAAAAAAATAAAAATAAAAATAAATAGGGGCACCTGGGTGGCTTAGTCGGTTCAGCATCCAACTCGATTTCAGCTTGGGTCATGATCTCATGCGTCTTGAGATCGAGCCCCACACGGGGCAGGGAGTCTTAAGATTCTCTCCCTCTGCCACTCCCCTCTCCGGCGCACATGTGTGCTCTCTCAAATAAATAAATTTTTTTTTTTTAAAGATTTTATTTATTTGACAGAGAGAGACACAGCGAAAGAGGGAACACAAGCTCGGAGTGAGAGAGAGGGAGAAAAGCAGGCTTCCCGCTGAGCAGGGAGCCTGATATGGGGCTCGAACCCAGGACCCTGGGATCATGACCTGAGCCGAAGGCAGACACTTAACGACTGAGCCACCCAGGCACCCCATCAAATAAATAAATCTTAAAATAAATTAATTAAATTTAATTGATTAATAAAAACTAAAACAGAAACACTTAGCCAAGGATGCCTGGGTAGCTCAGTTGTTCAAGCATCTGCCTTTGGCTCAGCTCATGATCTCAGGGTCCTGGGATTGAGTCCCGCAATGGGCTCCCTGCTCAGGTAAGTCTGCTTTTCTTCCTCTGCCCCTCCTGCTACTCATGCTCTCTCCTCTCTCTCACACAAATATACAAATAAAATCCTAAAAAAAAAAAAAAAAAACAAATCAACAACAAAAAAATAAACACTTAGCCAGACCAACCCATCAAGGGAAAATTAGGTGAAGCTTAAGACAACTGGAGCAGCGGACCCTAAGCCGCTCTAGGCAGCTAGAGAATGAATGCTGGAGGAACTAAAACCAACATCACCCTCTTCTCCCACACCTCTCCCTCACCACTCAGAACTTCCCTCTCCTAAATCATCCCTAACGAAGACTTGCTTTATGCCTGCCTTTTCTCCCTGTAAGGTTGGCTCCACTTCTCTAGAGGGAAACAAAGGCATAATCACTTTCTCAATATTAAGGACCAAAAAACCTTGGCACATTTTTGGGAGAAATGTTACTAGTATTTAAGATTTTATAGAGAGGGGAGGCAGAGGGCAGGCAGTGGTAAGGATATAAACTAGCTAAAAAATACATAGGAAGGGGGCGCCTGGGTGACTCAGTTGGTTGAGCGACTGCCTTCGGCTCAGGTCATGATCCTGGAGTCTCGGGATCGAGTCCCGCACTGGGCTCCCTGCTCGGCAGGGAGTCTGCTTCTCCCTCTGACCCTCTCCCTTCTCATGTTCTCTCTATCTCATTCTCTCTCTCAAATAAATAAATAATCTTTAAAAAAAATAAAAGATAAAAATCCTAAAAAAAAAAAAAATACATGGGAGGGATGCCTGGGTGGCTCAATCAGTTAAGTGTCTGTCTTCAGCTCAGGTCATGATCCCAGGGCCCCGGGATCGAGGCCCGCACCGGACTCCTTGCTCAACAGGGAGCCTGCTTCTCCCTCTGCTTGTGCTCGCTCGCTCGTACTCTATCTCTGGCAAATAAATAAAATCTTAAAAAAAATAAAAATAGAAAATAAAAAATACATGGGAATTAGAGATAACTGTATTGATTAGTGTAGTTCTAGGGATATAAGGTAAAAATGAATAAATCTGTGCTGTTCAATGTCTGTTCTCATGTGGATTCAAAAAATTAAAAGCAAGCATGACCTCTGCATGGAGATGGCTAAGTTAACAAAGAAATAAGGGAAACATTTGTAAGAGAGGAAAAGATCAAAGTAGCGTGTCAAGGGAGCTGTGCTATGCCTGGTATTAACATCTCACTTGAGCTGCTGAAGAGGTCAGATTACATATTTGTCGCCATCAGCTAATTTAATTGAAAGGTCTAGCCAACTCCAAAGCTATAAATTCAGACAGAAGGATACCTAGCTCTGGGTTATTCTAAATTTTACTTTGATTATCTGCATTTAATTAAGGAATACAAAACAGAAAAGTAGAATCAAATCTTCAAGAGCCACATTCCAAACTAAAGGTTCACTTCGTTAAGTCCATATACTATATTGGATGATCCATATTTGACAGCTCCTCACAGGGCCATGCAAAATTAATCTGGACATTTCCTGGGCTTTTGATGTTCACTGCCATCATCTGTTTCACTGCTAAGATCAGGAAACATATGGGATGAATTGGTAAACGATGCTGAGAGTTTCTGTTGCTTTTTTTTTAATTCATCTCTAAAGCTAATTCAGGATACCTCTGAACAAGACCAAGATCTAGTACAGTAGTGGTCTCTAAATTATATTCCAATTCCTAGGACTTTTTTTTTAAAAGATTTTATTTGACAGAGAGAGAAAGACAGCGAGAGAGGGAACACAAGCAGGGGGAGTGGGAGAGGGAGAAGCAGGCTCCCGGCAGAGCAGGGAACCCAACGTGGGGCTCGATTCGAGGACCCTGAGATCATGACCCGAGCTGAAGGCAGATGCTTATTAACGACTGAGCCACCCAGGCCCCCCTAGGACATTTTTTTTTTTAAACAAGAGATGTTAAGGGCGCCTGGGTGGCTCAGTCGTTGAGCATCTGCCTTCGGCTCAGGTCATGGTCCCAGGGTCCTGGGATCGAGCCCGACATCGGGCTCCCTGCTTGGCAGGGGGCCTGCTTCTCCCTCTCCCACTCCCTCTGCTTGTGTTCCTCTCTCGCTGTGTCTCTGTCAAATGAATGAATGAAATCTTAAAAAAAAAAAAAAAAGGATGTTAGAGGAATAAAGTTCCTTAAGAAAGATGGGAAATCAAGTAACTTCAGGGGAACACCAGGGTCCAAGGAACACATGTCTAAAAACCTCTAGTCTAGTCAGTAAAAAGAAGCCATGTGATAGTAAAAAACAGTGGGTTTTGGACTTAGGTCTCAATGGAAAATGAACTCAACACCAGGACTGAACTAAGTCTGAATAGTGCATCTGCTACTGATTAACTGTGTGACCTTGGGCAATTTAAGTGCTCTGAGCCTTACTTCCTCATCAAACAGAGATACTAACTCCCTCCCAAGGTTGTTCCAAGAATTACATGAGATGACATACATGAAAAACGCCCAGCAGAAAACCTAGCAAAGACCCCCTTTTTAAAGAATTCAACTGAACTTAAAATCTGATTCAGTTGACACATCTGCAATGGACTCATTTCACAAGTTTAATTTATGGTACCCCAGCCCCTATAATTTCAGGTAGCCTCAAGGCCTTCAAGGGGCCAGAGAAAGAAACCAGAGACAAGGCAAAAACAGCCATAATACAACCCAGAGACAGGATCTGTCACATGTACATATACTAGCTCATATTGCACATGGGGTCAGTCAGTACAGCAAGAGTGTGGCCCCTCTTCTTGGTAATCTTACCAAAGCAGAAACAACAATCAGGGAGAGACTGTCCCTCATTAAGCCTTCAAGCTTTCACAAATTTGAAGTAAATCTTTACAATTCAGTGACTGCTTTCTGTAATATGAGGTTCAAAACAATACTCTAAAACTAAGGAGTGAGGGGCGCCTGGGTGGCTCAGTTGGTTAAGCAACTGCCTTCGGCTCAGGGTCCTGGAGTTGGCTCAGGGTCCTGGAGTTCCAGGATCAAGTCCCGCATTGGACTCCCTGCTTGAGCAGGGAGTCTGCTTCTCCCTCTGACCCTCCCCTCTCTCATGCTCTCTATCTCATTCTCTCTCAAATAAATAAATAAAATCTTTAAATAAAAAATAAAAAAATAAAACTAAGGAGTAAGGATAAAACTGGCAGGTGAGAAATCTTTTTTCCACACCTCTTTCCTCCCAGTTTTTCCTTATCCTGGAAGAGGTATGAACTTAGTGAATTAACTCATCTTGATCCTAGTGCTGCATTCATTTATTGTACACCATCTTTTAAATGATCTTTTCTGCCTAAAAGCATTCACTAAATTCAAATAACTAATCATAAAGTCTAGATCTGCATGTTCCACAACAGGCTTAATACTCAAGAACAAGCGTAAAGTCGATTTATATATAGGAAAGCCAATGGGTTCCAAACCAGCACAAATGCATTCAACAGTCAAAGATGGAAGACAAAAATCATTACAAGTATCCAAAATGTGATTCAATTTAATAAGTCCCAATTCTCAAAACCAGTCAATAATCCTCAAAACAGCTAAAATCAAAGGATAACTTTTTGTTTTTTAAAGTTTTTATTCAGTCATTTGACATAGAGAGAGCAAGAGAGGGAACACAAGCAGGGGGAATGGGAGAGGGAAAAGCAGGCTTCCCGCGGAGCAGGGAGCCTGATATGGGGCTCAATCCCAGGACCCCAGGATCATGACCTGAGCCGAAGGCAGATACCTAACGAATGAGCCACCCAGGTGCCCCTGTTTTGTTTTGTTTCAAGTGGGCTCCATGCCCAACGTGGGGCTTGAATTCAGGACCCTGCGATAAAGGGTCGCACACTCTAGTGACTAAGCCAGCCAGGTGTCCAGATAACTTTGTTACTGACAGGAAAACTTATACCCAATTCTACACAAGAACTCACTGAAGTATCAACTTTAAATTAACATGCAGATAGCAAGTGACTGAGTAATTAAAGTTTTGTAGCAATATTATTACTCTCAAAGCCTTCAGCTCACTTCACACTGCTCTGTCATGGGGTAGAGGTGGGAGATGCGACTGGGTATATACAACATGAGGCAACAAAGGATCTGAACATCTCCCTCAAAGAGGGGAGAAACAACCAGAAAAAGTTCTGTAGTGCAGTAGTATTTAGATATCTGTAAGAGCTGCTTCCCTTCCCTTATAAACGCTATATTCTGAGAACTTAAATGACCTTTCAAATATAGGAACTTCACAGTATCAGAGTACAGAAATGAGGGTTTGATTTTCCCATTCATTGATGGTCAACACATTTTTTTTTAAAGATCTTATTTATTTGTCAGAGCGAGAGAGCACAAGCAGGGGGAGCAGCAAGCAGAGGGAGAAGCAGGTTCCCCGCCGAGTAAGGAGCCCAATGCAGGACTCAATCCCAGGACCCTGGGATCATGACTGGAGCAGAAAGCAGCCGCTTAACTGACTGAGCCACCCAGGCATCCCGGTCAACACTTTTTTAAGGTGATCTCTATGCCCAAAGTGGAGCTCGAACTCAACACCCTGAGATCAAGTCACATGCTCTACCAACTGAGCCAGGCAGGTGCCCCGAAGGTCAACTTTAAGATTTTTTTTTTTTTTAAGTAATCTCTCCATCCAACATGGGGCTCAAACCAACAACCCTGAGATCAAGAGTCACATGCAACCAAGCCAGCCAGGTGCCCCAGTCAGCTCATTTTAAGTTAACAGCTACCTCAATGTTAAGAGCTCAGGCTCTGCTGTCAGATCTAGATTTTAATCTGGGCTTTGTCATTTATTAGTTCTATAACATCTGAGTCAATTTCTTAATTTATAAAATCAGGATATATACCTACCTAGAAGACTGGAGGATTAAAAGGCAAAAGGTAAATGCATGATATCTAGCCCAAAATAAACATTCACTATGAAGTTATTACTAGGCAGGAATTATCCTCATTTACAGATTAAACAGTCTCAGAAGTTGAAAAACTTCCCAGAACTGGGCCTTAAACACAACGTCGGCCTGCAAATTCTTTCTTTTTTTTTTTTAAAGATTTTATTTGAGAGAGAGAATGAGGTAGAGAGAGAGCATGAGAGGGGAGAGGGTCAGAGGGAGAAGCAGACTCCCTGCCGAGCAGGGAGCCCAATGCGGAACCCGATCCCGGGACTCCAGGATCATGACCTGAGCCGAAGGCAGTCGCTTAACCAACTGAGCCACCCAGGCGCCCTGCAAATTCTTTTTCCATTGTGATCAACAACCTGCCTCATATGTATCTGTGTCTTTTCAAATAGGCTACTAACTGCAATTTAACTGGTCTTGAATGTGTGGTCTCAGATTATGGTGCTTCTCGGGGGTTTTTTTCTTATCCAATAGTTTTGGGGGAAATGACTAAATGCATCAGTATGGCATAGTAAGTAAGGACCAAAGAAAGGATGAAACCCTGTATCTCATTGTTAGTATGCTTACCTGGGGGTAGCCTTCCTCCTCTCCATCTGATTTGCTTTTAAAATCTGCTTATGAGGGAGTGCCTGGCTGCCTCAGTCAGAACTCATGAGTCTGAGACCCATGTTGGATGTAGAGATTAAATAAATAAATAAACTTTAAAATCTGCTTATAAACTGGGCTCAGACATGTATCTTTGAAGGATGTGTGGAACATGAGTGAGCTCTGAAAGTGTGAGATGTTACCCTATTAACAGGGTATACAAGCTTCAATCATAGTCATGGTCCCAGCAAGAAAGAAAGCAAACTCCAGAGTAAGGATAATTCAAGGAGGGTTTAATAACAGGACTATAAAGGTGATCATAACAAGGGAGAGTAGTATCCTGGGATTAGAAAGAACACTTCTAAACTGGAGGAACAAAGGAAATAAAAACTTTCCAAATCCAGGAGTGACTCGTAGAAAGAACCTCCTTTAGAGGAATAGCAATCTTCAAACAAGGGAGACAACCAGCCAGAAGCAATACCCATAGGAAGGGAGCAGGGAAATTTAAAATTCCCTAACCTTAGATGGGAAGGAAGCTCTTGATGTAGTTCATATAGGTAAGTCCGCCTTCCAGGGCAGAGAACTGGCAACATATGGACAGTAGACCTAGAGGAGCAAATGGAAGGTACCTAATTCAACCTCCAGGAAGTCTCTCTGGTACACATTCGCATCTTCTTTCATGCTAATGGGCAAATGCCAGATAAGGAAAGAATTACTGAACATATGACAATCCTCACCCCAGGTTATATTTATTTGAGAGAGAGAGTGAAAAACAGCATGAGAGGGGAGAGGGTCAGAGGGAGGCTCCCCACTGAGCCAGGAGCCTGATGTGGGACTCCATGTGGGACTGGATCCCAGGACTCCAGGATCATGACCCGAGCCGAAGGCAGTCGCTTAACCAACTGAGCTACCCAGGCACCCCAAAACTCACCCCTTTTGAATAGTAATGCACAGGGCCCATCTGCCATATCTGTAATCAAGCTGTTCACTAGTAAGTATGGTCATTTACCATTTTACTTGTAACTGTTCAGAATTCTTTGAAGGGCCAATGGCATATACATTTCTCCATGTTTAAGGACTTCCCACTTACCCTGTTAAGGCAAATAAGATCAAAAACATGCAGATACTATAACTATTAAGGAGCTTACATTTAGGAGTTCATATTCCTAGATAATTAAGAAGGCAGAATGAGGTAAGTGTCATGAAATAAAAGAGCTGCAGTGCGCGCCTGGGTGGCTCAGTTGGTTAAGCGACTGCCTTCGGCTCAGGTCATGATCCTGGAGTCCCGGGATCGAGTCCCACATCGGGCTCCCTGCTCAGCAGGGAGTCTGCTTCTCCCTCTGACCCTCTTCCCTCTCGTGCTATCTCTCATTCTCTCTCTCTCAAATAAATAAATAAAATCTTTAAAAAACAAAAAAAAAAGAAAAGAGCTGCAGTGCTGTGAAACGTTCTGGAATAGGCTTCCTTGCCCATCTGGCCCCTGCCAGGAACAACTCCAGCCAGAACTCACTAACAAGGTATACAAGCTTTAATCAGGTTCCCTGCAGGTCCAAATCTGGAGAACTACACACTAAGCCCTCAAGCGAATCCAAGTATCTGCTCGGTACCTAAAGAGGTCCACCATTCCTCCTCCTGGAAAAAGCCCCTCTCCCTCTTAGGCCTGGTTCAAATGTCATCTCCTTTCCTAAACCTTACTTGGACCTTCAAAGAACAATTAGTTATTCTTACCCTGTATTCCCAAAAGACTTTGCTTCCAGCACTTAAAGCACTTTATTATTATCTATGCAAGAGTGCAGGGCCGCTACATCGTAAGTCTTCCTTGTATCCTCAGGCACAAAATAGTGGGTCAAGCACAGTATAAGTACTCTACATATATTATATACATTATTATATACACATTATCAATCATCACAAAACTGTAAATGGCGCAGACTCTCATCAACTCAATTTTAACAGATGAGGAAAATAAAGTGCCCAGAAACGTTGAATAATGTGCCCAAAGTCTCAAAGTTAACAGGACTGGAACCCAAGATTTCAACCTAGGCACAACTCCAGAAGTGAATCCTAATAGACCTCATGGGTTGAAAAGGTCCCACTAAAAGTAAATGGTCCCCACCCCCAAAATGCAGTTATTATTCACACCAGGGTATGAAAGACAATACTGGGCGCCTGGGTGGCTCAGTTGGTTAAGCGACTGCCTTCGGCTCAGGTCATGATCCTGGAGTCCCAGGATCGAGTCCCGCATCGGGCTCCCTGCTGCTCAGCGGGGAAACGTCTCCCTCTGACCCTCCCCCGTCATGTGCCCCCCCTTCCTCGCTCTCTCAAATAAATAAATAAAATCTTTAAAAAAAAAAAAAAGACAATACTGGAACTTCTACTTATATTTTAGTTCATCCTTTGCAAACCGTCCATTTTTGCATGTTATAAAATGTACATAACATAGACTACAGTTACCACTGTAATAGTAACTTAAAAAATACACATGCGTGCACACTCAACCCTATCTACTGTTCTTATACTAAAAACATTTGAAGCCAATGCTGTAGACGACTTCCCCCAAGGACTGTGAGCTCCTCCACTCTCTGCCCAGCACTTCAGTTAAACATATTAACCAATCAAGACTATAGGTAAGCTCCAAGAGGCAAGAATCTGCTTTATTCATCTTTGTAAGCCCTACAATAGCACAGGGCCTGGTGCTTAGCAGATGGTCAATGCTGAATCTAACTGTATCATGGAAACGTCACTGAAAAAATCCTCTCAATATTTTAATGCAACATACTATATATGCCTCCAGATTAAAAGAAAAAGTGTACTAAGCATGCTAAAAATGTAATATAGAATTCTATTAGGAACACTAAAATAAACAAATAAATCTGTTACATAACAGAACCAAAAACTGTACTTTGGGGGTATATTTTAAACCAAAAATTGCATAAAACAGATTTGGACATAAAAAACTTGAGTTTAAAAGTCCTTTCTTTTGAGGTGCCTGGGTGGCTCAGTCATTAAGCATCTGCCTTTGGTTCAGGTCATGATCCCAGGGTCCTGGGATCGAGCCCAGCATCGGGCTCCCTGCTCTGTGGGAAGCCTGCTTCTCCCTCTCCCACTCCCCCTGCTTGTGTTCCCTCTCTCGCTGTGTCTCCCTCTGTCAAATAAATAAATAAAATCTTTAAAAAAAAAAGTTCTTTCTTTTACAGAGATGGTGCATCTTAGACCTAAAGGGTTACCCCTGCCTCTCTTTTGTTAGAAGCCCCAAGAGGAAAGGCTCAAAATATCAAAAGCAGCAACTGCAGGCTTGATATGAAGAGGCATTGCTGGATGCACCTACTTTGCATTTCTTCAATCCAACTTTTAATGAGTGTCAAAGAAGAGAGGCCAGGTGAAGCCTCCCATTTTTTTTTTTAATTTTACTTGTACAAATTTATTTATTATTTATTTTTAAGATTTCATTTATTAATTTGAGAGAGAGACACAGCGAGAGTGGGAACACAAGCAGGGGGAGTGGGAGAGGGAGAAGCAGGCTTCCGCGGAGCAGGGAGCCCGATGCGGGGCTCGATCCCAGGACCCTGGGACCACGACCCGAGCCAAAGGCAGACCCTCAACGACTGAGCCACCCAGGCGCCCTAAAGCCTCCCTTTTATATGAAAGCCTGAGGGCTCTGAGGCTAGATCAGTGTTCCTCAGTTTCATCTGCTGCAAAATGGGCATATTCAAATACTAAACTCTTATTTACACTATCACCAGGATTAAATGAAGAGAAAACAAGCGAAATGGTCTTGTTTCCTCATTTACTTTGTCTCCCCCCCCTCCCCAAACCAAACTCAAAGACTGAGTTTGGCCTATCCATTTTTTTGGCTATATCCCCAGGGTCGAGAATGGTACTTTTTACTTAATAAATAATTTAATAAATATTGAATGAATAGAATACAAAATGCCTGCTGCTCAAAAATTGTTGACTATGACTGTCATTGTAACAAGAAACAATTAAAATTTTATTGTTGTTATTAAGAGATACCACCCCCCTCCCCAAGGATCTCAAAATTCTAGGAGGAACACTAGACAAATGCGGGAATAAAGAAATGGAGGTAAGAAAAACAACTGGATCATAAAGCAGGGCTAACCGAAGACAACATCTTAAACAAATACACAACCAGAGCCCATTTTCGGGCTTTTCCGAGGGAGGTTCACCCCGAATGAGGTTTATCAGCGATTCCAGTAATTACAGTTTTCACGCTTCTGTATGTCCCAGTTTGTGCCAAGCATTCTACTGGCCCCACAAAACCCAAGAACCCTGGCGGGGGATATGGGGGTGGAAATGCTCTTCACACCCCCATTTTGCAGAAGGAACTGAGGCTCCGAAAGACCCAAGGTCACATCCCCTAAGCAGGGGAGCCAGAATATGAACCCAGGCAGTCTGACCCCTGAGCCTGCACTCAACAGGCCCCCTCAAAGAGGCCATCCTCGCCTCCTCCACAATCCACCACACACCCCTTGAAATTGGGCGTGTGTAATACTTCCCCAGGAGCCGGACTTAGTGACCCCAGCGCCGGGAGAACAAAACAATCCTTGTCCGCCGGTAAGTCGGATGGACGCCGGCCGGGCCTGGGCTCCGAGGCCGCGGTCCCCACAGCTTCGCTCACATCGCTAGCCCCGAGCCCTCCGGCGGGCGCATGAAGCGCCCGGACGGTCTCGAGAACGCGGGAAGGCCCGACCCACCGCGTGACCTTGGATCTGCCGCCTGCTTCAGGCCTCAGTTTCCCCAACCCCGCCTCGCACCGGGGGCCTCTCGGGAGCCCGCGCCTGTGGAGCAGAAGGCCCCTCACACGCCCCCCTCAGCCTCCCGCCTTCCCGCCCTGCTTACGCTGGAAGGCGGCCGCTCCAGGGACGCCCACCATCGCCAAGGGCCTCCGCCGTGCGCCTCCTGCCTCCACCCGCGGCCCGGGCCGCTCGCAGGCGCCGCCGCGGGACTTGAAGCCGCGACGCTCGACAGCCCCAGCACCACCGCTGCAGCCGCCCCCAACGCCACCGTTAGGCCGCGCGCCGCCCCGCCCCCCGGTTCGCTCCGCCCCGCCCGCCGGGCACGCCCCCGCCGCGCGCCCTCGCCCGCCGGACAAACGCACGCGGAAGCCCGGCCCCAAGGCCTGCTCCAGCTAAGCCCCGCCCCCTGACCTGCCACGCCCCTTCCGCGCGAACCTGAGGCCCTATCCAGGCGCATCCAGCTTCTCAGACCCGCCCCTCCTGTGTCACGCGCGCCCATCACGCGCCAGGCCCACGCGTCTGGCGCTGGGCTTCCGGCTCTGGCCGGGGCAGGAACCCAGGCCTAGAGGAGGAGGTGAGGCCCTAGAGGGTGGAGCTTAGCGGGGGAGGGGACAGCGCTGCACCTGAGTTCTCCAGGTTAGGGCTTGGTCGCCCAAACCGTGTCGTTGGGTAAGTCACTTCCCCCTTTTAGCCTACCCTGTGCCAAATGTCTAAAATGTCGTCATCATGGTATTGATAACAGTTATCATTTCTATTACTGAGCTCTTTATCATTTTCAGGTGTTTACATACACTCATCCATTTAATCCTCACAATGAGGGAGAGAGGTATTATTTTCCCTTTTTTATACATGCAGAAAGGGCTTTCCCACTAACCAACTTGCCCACTGCTTACTGTTAACATGAAGCAGAGATGGGATTGGAACCTAGAAACTTCAGACTTCAGACCCAGTACTTTGAGCTACTCTGAACTATTCTGCCTCCCAAAGACTCAAAAACAAGAATTAAAATTAAAACGAGATTAAAAATCACAAACTTCAGGGCATTTGGCTGGCTCAGTTAGAGCATGCAGCCTTGATCTCAGGGTCATGAGTCCAAGCGCCGTATTGGGCATGGAGCCTATTTTAAAAATAAATACATAAATAGGGGCGCCTGAGTGGCTCAGTCGTTGAGCGTCTGCCTTGGGGTCAGGAAATGATCCCAGGGTTCTGGGATCGAGCCCCGCATCATGGCTCCCTGCTCTGCGGGAAGCCTGCTTCTCCCTTTCACATTCCCCCTGCTTGTGTTCCCTCTCTGCTGTGTCTCTCTCTGTCAAATAAATAAATAAAATCTTTAAAAAATAAAAATAGGGGCGCCTGGGTGGCTCAGTCGGTTAAGGGGCTGCCTTCAGCTCAGGTCATGATCCTGGGGTACTGGGATCGAGCCCCACGTCCGGCTCCCTGCTCGGCGGAGAGCCTGCTTCTCCCTCTCCCTCTGCCTGCCACTCTGCCTACTTGTGCTCTCTCTCTCTGTCAAATAAATAAAATCTTTAAAAAAAAAATTAAAGGGCGCCTGGGTGGCTGGCTCAGTTGGTTGAGCGACTTCCTTCCGCCCTGGTCATGATCCTGGAGTCCCGGGATCGAGTCACACATCGGGCTCCCCGCTCGGCGGAGAGTCGGCTTCTCCCTCTGACCGTCTTCCCTCTCATGCTTTCTGTCTCTCATTCTCTCTCTCTCAAATAAATAAATAAAATCTTTAAAAAAATTAAAATAATTTTAAAAGTTTAAAAAATAAAAATAAATACATAAATAAAAATAAATTTTAAAAAAATTCCAAACTCCTCTATATACAAAAACACAATAAAGTTCTTTTAACTTTGCTTTCTTTTATAAGCAGAAGACAGGGATAAAATATCTGCAACATATTCAACAAAGGATCAATATTCACAGTAAATAGGGCACCTGGGAGGCTGTTGGTTGAGCGTCTGCCTTCAGCTGGGGTCATGATCCCAGGGTCCGGGGATAGAGCCCCACATCAAGCTCCCTGCTCCAAAGGGGAGCCTACTTCTCCCTCTCCCTCTGTTACTCCTCCTGCTTGTTCTCTCTCTCTCTCTCTCTGTCAAATAAATAAATAAATAAAATCTAAAATAGATATATTCAAAATAAATAACACCTATAAACAAATAAGAAAAAATAATTTAATGGAAAATGAATGGAGGGGGTGCCTGGGTGGCTCAGTCGGTTGAGCGACTTCCTTCGGCTCCGATCATGATGCTGGTTCCAGGATTGAGTCTGGCATCAGCTCCCTGCTCAGCGGGGAGTCTGCTTCTCCCTCTGACCCTCTTCCCTCTCGTGCTCTCTATCTCTCATTACCTCTGTCTCTCAAATAAATAAATAAAATCTTAAAAAAATAACTAAATAAAAATAAAAATGTATTAAAATCTTTAAAAATAAATAAATTTAAAAAGAATAATAAAAAAATGAAAAATCTAAAAAAGAGAAAGAAATGCTTACTGATTTAAGTCTGGGAGAAAGCAAGGAAGAAGGGAAGATAATTAACTGCCTAAGATCATATACTGTAAATTGGTTGCCCAGCCAAAGAGGCTGCACAAAAATGTTTTGCCACTATGTTCGACCCAACAAGCATGAATTCATTCATCAAACATTTAGTGAGAAACTAGCCCCTAATTCAGTGGTTCTCAAAATCATTTGAAGCAAGAAACTGATTTAGAAACTCATACTCGGGGCGCCTGAGTGGCTCAGTCAGTTAAGCCATTAAGTGTCTGCCTTCGACTCAGGTCTTGATCTCAGGGTCCTGGGATCAAGCCCACATCCAGCTCTCTGCTCAGCGGGGAGCCTGCTTCTCCCTCTCTCTCTCTCTCTCTGTCAAATGAATAAATAAAATCTTTAAAAAAAAAAATAGAAACTCATACTCACAGACCCTGCTGATCAGGAACATCCCAGGCCTAGAACCACAAATGGGTTGCCCTCTGGAGGTGGAGGAAAAGAAAAATGCCTTCCACTGATTACTACCTTGCCTAATCAGACCTGTCTTACTTCTGTGGTCACATCTCCCATCACCCTCATGCTGACCAGACAGGCCCTCTTTTTTTTTTTTTTAAAGATTTATTTATTTGAGAGAGAGAGAGAATGAGAGAGAGAGAGCACGAGAGGGAAGAGGGTCAGAGGGAGAAGCAGACTCCCCGCCGAGCAGGGAGCCCGATGTGGGACTCGATCCCGGGACTCCAGGATCATGACCTGAGCCGAAGGCAGTTGCTTAACCAACTGAACCACCCAGGCGCCCCACACAGGTCCTCTTGAATCCCAATGTATGCCAGAGCTCTGGCCTCAACTCTCGGAGCCATGTTCTTCCTTCCACACAGTCACCCCCCACTTTACTCCTATATACTCTTCAGGTATCAGCTCATTGGGTACTTCCTCAGAGAAGCCCTCTCCAACCCTCGAGAGTTGTCAGAACTCCTTACATCCACTCCTGTAGTACCATGCACCTCTTCTTCATGGCATATAACCTTTTTGTCATTTGGCATTTATTTTCCCCACTTATGGATTACCATTCATCTTTCTCTGTAGGCCAGAAGCTCCAGAAAAGCTTTCTGGTTTTCACCACTGTATCTCCAGTGCCTGGGACAGAGTTGGTACTCCATAAACATCTGTTAAATAAGTAAGGGAAGTATTAAAGTAGAGGTAGACACAAGGGGCTATGGAAATGCAAATAACAGTCTTCATATATATATATATATTTTTTTAAAGATTTTATTTATTTATTCAGAAGAGACAGAGAGAGACAGGCAGAGGGAGAAGCAGGACTCGATTCCAGGCCCCTGGGATCATGACCTGAGCCGAAGGCAGACGCTTAATGACTGAGCCACCCAGGCGCCCTTTATATATATATATTTTAATATCTGAGGATAGTAGGGCGCCTGGGTGGCTCAGATGGTTAAGCATCTGCCTTGGGCTCAGGTCATGATCCCAGGGTCCTAGGATCGAGTCCCGCATCAGGCTCCCTGCTCCTTGGGAGCCTGCTTCTCCCTCTGCTTCTCTCTCTTTCTCTCTCCCTCTGTCTCTCATGAATAAATAAATAAAATCTTTAAAAAAAAAATCTGAGGATAGTATTTAGGCATCAGTTGTTTTTGTTTTATTTATTTACTCGCAGAGAGAGAGCACAAGCAGGGGGAGCAGCAGAGGGAGAGGAAGAAGCAGGCTCCCTGCTGAGCAGGGAGCCCAATGCAGGGCTCAATCCCAGGACCCTGGGACCATAACCTGAGCCGAAAGCAGACGCTTAACGACTGAGCCACCCAGGCTCCTGGTTATATGATTTTTTTTTAAGATTTTTTATTTATTTATTTGTCAGAGAGAGAAAGCACAAGCAGGGGGACTGCCAGGCAGAGGGAAAAGCAGGTTCCCTGCTGAGCAAACAGCCTGATGTGGGACTTGATCCCAGGGCCCTGGGATCATGACCTGAGCCAAAGGCAGACGCTTAACCAATTGAGCCACTTAGGCATCCCATGATAGTTATATGATTGTATGCATTTGTCAAAACTCAAAGAACTGGACAATTTCAAAGTTCCAAGTTATTTTATGTAAATTTTTCTAAAGCAAATTCAAAGGTGAAAAATTGAGGGGTGCCTGGCTGACTTAGTAGAGTACACAACTCGATCTCTGGGTCATAAGTCTGAGCCCCATATTGGGCCAAGAGTTTATTTAAAAATAAATAAATAAAATCTTTAAAAATAAATAAATAAACAAAAATTTAAAAAACAAAATTGAAAACTTGAAGTATAATATGTATATATGGCAAGATGCACACATCTCAAACATACAGTTCAAAGAATTGTTTCAGGCTTAACACCTACAACTACCACTTACATCATTTTCCACCACATTAGAAGGCTCCCTGATATCCCTTTCCAGTCAATACCCTATCCAAAGGTTACCTACTACTATTCTGACTTCTATCACTATACAATTGGTTTTTGTTTAACAGCTTTATTGAGATATGACTCATATACCACACATGCGCCCATTTAAAGGATATAGTTCGGTGGTTTATAGCATACTCACAGAGCTGTGCAACCAGCACCAGAATCTAACTTTAGAACATTGTTATCACCCCAAAAAGAACCCCCATGCTCATTGGCAGTCACTCTCCATTCTGTCCTTCCCCAGCTGTTATAATTGCTTTTTAATTTTTTCTAAGCTTATTTATTTATTTTTAGTAATCCCTACACCCAATGTGGGGCTCAAACCCACAACCCCAAGATCAAGAGTCCTACGCTCTACCTATTAAGTCAGCCAGGTGCGCGCACGCACACACACACACCCCATTGCTTTTTTAAAAACTTTATTGACACAGACCTGTACCCCTGAAACAAATAATACATTATATGTTAATAAAAAAAAAACTTTATTGAGGGGCGCCTGGCTGGCTCAGTCCATAGAGCATGTGACTCATGATCTCAGGGTCGTGAATTCCAGCCCCAGGTTGGTTGTAGAACCTACTTTAAAAAAAGAAAAAGGGCCACCTGGGTGGCTCAGTCGTTGGCCATCTGCCTTTGGCTCAGGTCATGATCCCACGGTCCTGTAATCGAGCCCCACATCAGGCTCCCTGCTCCGTGGGAAGCCTGCTTCTCCCTCTCCCACTCCCCCTGCTTGTGTTCCCTCTCTCTCTGTCTGTCAAAAAATTAAAAAAGTCTTAGAAAAAGAAAAAAGAAACTAGAAACTTTATTGAGGTGTACCATTTATATACAAGGAACCACAGTGATTTAAAGGGCTCAATTTGATGAAATTTGACAGTTGTCTATACCTGTGAAATCACCAGCTCTGTTAAGACAAAGAACATTTCTATCACCCCTATAATATTTCTCGTGTTCCTTTGTAATCCATCCTTCCATCCTCACCTGGACCCAGGGAACCACTGACCTACTTCTTTCTCTCTCTCTCTTTTTTTTTTAGATTTTATTTGTTTATTTCAGAGAGAGCTAGAGAAAGAGCATGAGCAGGGGGAGGGGCAGAGGGAGAGAAAGAATTTCAAGCAGTCTCTGTGCTGAGCCTGGAGCCTGTTCTGGGGCTTGATCTTAGGATCCTGAGATCATGACCTGAGTGGAAATCAAGAGTTGGGCCCTTAACCTACTGAGCCACCCAGGCACTCCTTTCTATCACTATGCATTGGTTTGCATTTTCTAGAATTGCATGTAAATGGACTTACACAGCATGCACTCTTCCTTTTTTTTTTTTAAGATGTCATTTATTTATTTGACCGAACCAGAGAGCACAAATGTGGGGGGGGGGCGGTGCAGAATGGCAGAGGGAGAAGGAGAAGCAGGAACCCCACCAAGCAGGTAGCCCTATGTGGGGATCCATCCCAGGACCCTGGGATCATGACCTGAGCTGAAGGCAGACACTTAACTGACTGAGCCATCCAGGTGCCCTAGCATGTACTCTCTTATCTGGCTTCTTTCATCTGGCATAATGATTTTGAAATTCATCTGTGTTGTATCCATCAATAGTTTGCCTAGCTTCCTTTTTATTGCCAGGTAGTATTCCATTGTTTGGATATACCACATTCCACTGTTTTTGAAAATAAATCTTTCTTCCTGAAGACCTGGGCAGCCCTGGCTTCAACCCTGTAACTTTTTCAAGTTCTGTTTGGTTTCAGACGTAGAGAAAATAAATTAGTCTCCACAGGTTCACTACCTTTTCTTTTCTTCATCATTCTTGCTTAAGAAATGGTGGTGGTGGTGGTGTGTGTGTGTTGAAGGTGGGGAAGAGAGGCCCTCTGAAAATAGATCAGTGCCACGGAGCATCAGCCTGTGGTTGATTGGTTTCCTAAGGCCTAGAGGCTCAGGGACACTAACACTGAAGGGGCAGAGTCAGGCCTGGGTGCCTTATAAACTTAATTTGAGGGCGCCTGGGTGGCTCAGTTGGTTGAGCGACTGCCTTCGGCTCAGGTCATGATCCTGGAGTCCCGGGATCGAGTCCCGCATCGGGCTCCCTGCTCAGCAGGGAGTCTGCTTCTCCCTCTGACCCTCTTCCCTCTCGTGCTATCTCTCATTCTCTCTCTCTCAAATAAATAAATAAAATCTTTTAAAAAAATAAATAAATAAATAAATAAATAAATAAATAAATAAATAAATAAACTTAATTTGATTTTACCTTTACAGCAGCTCCATTTTCTAGCCAAAGGATCTGAGGCTCAAAGAAGTTAAGAGACTTACCAAGAAATTTGCCTGAATCAGAAGCTTAGTCTCAGGTGACAAAATTTAATTCTGACATTCTTGGGGCACCTTGGCCGGCTCAGTTGGTGGAGCATGCGAGTCTTGATCTCAGGGTTGTGAGTCTGAGCCCCACGTTAGGTGTAGAGATTAGTTTAAAAAAAAAAAAAAGCTAAAATTAAAAAATAAAGAGGGCACCTGGGTGGCGCAGTCGGTTAAGTGTCTGCGTTCTGCTCAGGTCATGATCCCAGGGTCCTGGAATTGAGCCCCACATTGGGCTCCTTGCTCAGCAGGGAGCCTGCTTCTCCCTTTGCCCTCTCCCCCTGCCCCTCGCACCCCCCAGCGTGCTCCCACTATCTCAAATAAATAAATAAAATCTTTATTTTTTTTAAGATTTTTATTTATTTGAGAGACAGGAGAGGGGGAACACAGGCAGGGGGAGTGGGAGAGGGAGAAGCAGGCTTCCCGCAGAGCAGGGAGCCCAATGCGGGGCTCGATCCCAGGACATGACCTGAGCCAAAGGCAGACGCTTAACGCTGAGCCACCCAGGCGCCCCAAATAAAATCTTTAAAAGAAACAAAAAAGAATTCTAACATTCTCTTGCAACCTTTTATTATTTTTTAAAATATTTTATTTATTTATTTATTTGACAGAGAGAAAGAGGAGGGAGAGAGAGGAAGAGAACAAGCAGGGGGAGCGGCAGGCAGAGGCAGAGGGAGAAGTAGGAACCCCACTGAGCAGGGAGCCTGATGCGGGGCTCGATCCCAGGACCCTGGGATTATGACCTGAGCCAAAGGCAGATGCCCAACCAACTGAGCCACCCAAGCGTTCCTTGCGACCTTTGAAAGGAATTATAGAGGTGTTAGACCTGAGAAATTACTCATGGCCCTGGCTGTTTCTTGTCCAAACCTAGTGATTGTTTTTCTTTAGTGACTAAGAGGATAAAGATGGGTGGCAGGGAGAAATGCATGCTGCCTGCCATCTGCACTGACCAAGCCCCTTCTGCTAATGTATAATAAACACAAGGCCTGGCCAGATGACAGGCAGTGAGAGGAGGCGATTTAAAGGTGTATGATCCTTGTTGGATAAACAGGAGCCTGTAATGTCCATGGCACTTTAGAAAGCCTATCTGTGCACTAGAGAACTTTTTGGCATGGCTGAGGCTTTTCTAGTAAGATGTTTTCTCCATAAGAGGCTGAAATGTCCTAGAGCCCCCAGAGGGAAAGATGAATAAGCTGTTATATTAAAATGCAGTATTATTTATGATTGCAAGAGGAAGGTGAGGATACTCATGGTGAGGAGTTTGTGTGCTGTACACCAAGATTAGGAAGAAAATGAAAATCAGGGCTCAGTGAAGCATCTGTGTTCGGCTCAGGTCATGGGTCCTGAGATGGATCCCCAAGTCTGTGGGGCTGCCTGCTCAGCAGGAAACCTGCTTCTCTGTCTCTCTCTGCCCCTCCCCCTGGCTCTTGCTCTCTCTTGCATGCTCTCTCTCTCTCAAATAAATAAAATCTTTTTTTTTAAGATTTTATTTATTTATTTGACAGAGAGAGACACACAGAGAGAGGGAACACAAGCAGGGGGAGTGGGAGAGGGAGAAGCAGGCTCTTCGCTGAGCAGGGAGCCCGATGGTGGGGCTCGATCCCAGGACCCTGGGATCATGACCTGAGCCGAAAGGCAGATGCTTAACGACTGAGCCACCCAGGCGCCCCTGAATAAAATCTTTTTAAAGATTTTATTTGTTTATTTAAGAGAGACAGAGATAGCGACAGAGATCGCGAGGGAGAGCAGGAGCAGGGAAGAGAAGGGGAAGCAGGCTCCCAGATGAGCAGGAAGCCCCATACTGGACTCCATGCCAGGACACTGGGATTATGACCTGAGAACCGAAGGCAGACGCTTAACTGACTGTGCCCCCCAGGTGCCTGGGTGGCTCAGTGGATTAAGTGCCTGCCTTCAGCTCAGGTCATGATCCCAGAGTCCCAGGTTCGAGTCCCACATCAGTCCTGCATCAGGCTCCCAGTTCGCCGGGCAGTCTGCTTCTCCCTCTAACCCTTCCCCTCTTGTGCTTTCTCGCCCTCTCTCACTTAAATAAAATCTTTAAAAAAACATTTTAAAAAATTTTTAAAAGAAAATGTAGGGCGCCTGGGTGGCTCAGTTGGTTAAGCGACTGCCTTCGGCTCAGGTCATGGTCCTGGAGTCCAGGGATCGAGTCCCACATCGGGTTCCCTGCTCGGCAGGGAGTCTGCTTCTCCCTCTGACCCTCTTCCCTCTCGTGCTCTCTATCTCTCATTCTCTCTCTCTCAAATAAATAAATAAAATCTTTAAAAAAAGAAAATGTAAATCACTCTTAGTTCTTAACACAGAAATAAATGCTCTCATCATTTTACTAGACAGCCTCAATTTCTTTCCATTCATGAGTATTCATGCATAATTGACATCATGCTCTTAATGTATTTCTACATCCTGCCTTTTTTTGCTATTATATACACAGCGTTTCTCCTTGTCACTAAAAATTATTCATCAATGTCACATCACTTTAGTGGATAGTCACATAATAGTTTACTTTCGGTAGGATCCGATTGGTATAATCATTAGCGCTGCTCCTTTTTAATTTTTTGTGTATCATAAATAATGCCTTGCTGAACACCACTGTGTATCAGTTTTTCCTATTTTCTTTTTTTTTTTCAGTTGTTATTTATTTAGGGGTACCTGGGTGGCTCAGTCGGTTAAGTGACTACCTTCAGCTCGGGTCATGATCCCAGAGTCTGGGATCGAGCCCCGCATCAGGCTCCCCGCTTGGCGGGAAGCCTGCTTCTCCCTCTCCCACTTGTGATCTCTCTCTCTCTCTCTCTCTCTCTTTGCCAATTAAATAAATAAAATCTTAAAAAAAAAAAAGGTGTTATTTATTTGACAGAGAGAGACACACACAGAGAGGGAGCACAAGCAGGGGGAGTGGGAGAGGGTTGCAGGCTTCCCGCGGAGCAGGGAGCCCGACGCGGGGCTTGATCCCACGACCCTGGGATCATGGCCTGAGTCAAAAGCAGAGGCTTAAGGACTGAGCCACCCAGGTGCCCCCCAAGGCAGACACTTAAGGACTGAGCCACTCAGGCGTTCCTAAATAAAATCTTTATTAAGGGCACCTGGGTGGCTTAGCTGGTTAAGTGACTGCCTTCAGCTCAGGTCATGATCCTGGTGTTCCAGGATTGAGTCCCACATCAGGCTCCCTGTTCAGCAGGGAGTCTGCTTCTCCCTCTGACCCTCTCTCCTCTCATGCTCTCTCTCACTCTCTCTCTCTTAAATAAATAAAAATCTAAAAAAATAAAATAAATAAAATAAAATCTTTATTAAAAAAAAAGTCCTGCCTGACTGTTGTCATGTTCCTCCACATCCGTTCATTTCTTCAGGTACCATGGTCCTGCCAGACAATACAGGGTCCCGTGTACTGAACACAGACCCCATAAACTACTCTGGAGCACAGTTTTTTTTTTTTTTTTTTTTAAAGATTTTATTTATTTATTCATGAGAGACAGAGGGGGGGAGAGAGAAAGAGAGAGAGAAGCAGAGGGAGAAGCAGGCTCCCAAGGAGCAGGGAGCCCGATGCGGGACTCGATCCCAGGACCTCGGGATCATGACCTGAGCCGAAGGCAGACGCTCAACCATCTGAGCCACCCAGGCGCCCTGGAGCACAGTTTTAAACCCTCCATATAGGCTGTGAACGCTTCAGGGGCAGGGATCTTTTCTTGTTTATGTCTGGTCCTTGGGCCCTGGATGGTGTTTGATGAGAAAGTGCCAAGGACAGTGCCATCTAGTCCATAGATGTTGGACTAGGACTCACATTGTGTCACTCCCTACCCAAAACGCTCATGAACTCTCCTACTCTTGTGGCAGGAGTATAAGTGGTACAACCACTTAGGAAAACCTTGTCTACGAAAGCTAAACACATGCCTGTCCTATCATGCAGCATTTTCACTTGTAGGTAGATACCAGACAGGAATGCTTATGTGTGTATGTGAGAAGACATGTACACACCCATAGGAGCATTATTTACCAGAGCCCAAACAAGAAAGTACCCAAGTGTTTGTCAACAGGAGAATAAATCAACTGTGATACATTCACACAATGGAATACTACATAGCAATGACAGTGAATAAACCATTGCTATACAGACAACAGAAATGAATCTCACATAGTGTTGAGTTAAAGAAGACAGACGCAAAAAAAAGTATATACTGTATGATTCCATTTACATATAAAATTTGAAAAACAAGTAACACTAATTTGCGCTGTTGGGCACCTGGGTGGCTCAGTTGGTTGGGTGACTGCTTTCAGCTCGGGTCATGGTCCTGGAGTCCCGGGATCGAGTCCCGCATTGGGCTCCCTGCTCGGTGGGGAGTCGGCTTCTCCCTCTGACCCTCTTCCCTCTCGTGCTCTCTATCTCTCATTCTCTCTCTCTCAAATAAATAAATAAAATCTTTTTTTTTTAAAGATTTTTATTTATTTTTTGAGAGAGAGAGAGGATGGTAGAGAGAGAGAATGAGAAGGAGGAAGGTCAGAGGGAGAAGCAGACTCCCCGCCGAGCAGGGAGCCCGATGCGGGACTCGATCCCGGGACTCCAGGATCATGACCTGAGCTGAAGGCAGTCGCTTAACCAACTGAGCCACCCAGGCACCCAATAAATAAAATCTTTAAAAAAAAAATTTGCGCTGTTAGAAATCGGGACAGTGGTGGCCCTTAGGATCAGGGAAGGATAGTGACTCAGCGGCATATCAGGGGCTGGTGATTATTCTTATTCTTGATCTGGGTGCTCACCTTCATGGAGGTGTGTTCAGCTTGAGAAAATGCACACTTAAGATTTGTGTTATATGGGACGCCTGGGTGGTTCAGTTGGTTAAGCCCTGCCTTAGGCTCAGGTCATGATCCCAGGGTCCTGGGATTGAGTCCCACATTGGGCTCCTTGCTCGGCGGGGAGCCTGCTTCTCCCTCTGCCTGCCTCTCCCCCTGCTTGTGTTCTGTCTCTCTCTCTGACAAATAAATAAATAAATAAATCTTAAAAAAAAAAAAAGATTTGTGTTCTATAGGTTTTTCCTCAATCAAAAATCAAAACCAAAACCAAAAGAAAACACTTCCAAGACTCCTCACTGTCCTATATTGCCTGGCCCCTACCTATCTCTTATAGCTCCCCCAGACCTCTCACGTCTTCTTGACCTGTTCCTGGCACAGAGCTTTCCATACCTTCAGCCACACTACCTTTTCTTCTGGGTGGGGAGGCTGGGCTGCCACTTGGAGATCAGAGAAGATACATCACAACCTGGGCAAGGGAACGTATATGAAAGATTTCAAGTACTCCTTAGAGGGCTCTGATTTCCTTTTTTTTTCCTTTAAACAATTGGCCACAAGCCACACTAAAAGAGAAGAGAAATCCAGAGATTTAGAGTCTCCTCTGAGACTGTGTAAGAGACTCATCTATTGAGAGTCGCCCACTCATAGAGCAGAGGGTCTCAGATGTCATGCTTATGCAACTGAACACCCTGGGGCACTCAGAATTCAGTCCGCTTCAGCTCCTTAACTGTCAATTCTGATTGTATGTGGGGGAGTAGTACAAGAGACAAGCTTTAAGTCTTACTAATTTGGGGCCAATCAGTGCTTCTGAGCCTCATTTCCCCATCTGCAAAGTCAGATAACAGTGCCTGCCTTAGGGGCCACGGGGATTCAATGAGATAACCATATTAGGTGCTAAGTGTGGTTTCTAGCACAAGGGTTGAGCTTCCTTCCTTTACTGAGCACCCACTATGTGCAGAGTACTGAGACTATAACAGTGAACAAGATAGCCAAAATCCCTGCCCGATGGAGCCACCGTTCTTGTGAGGGGACAGAGACAATGGGCTGACAGTGAGCAAGTAAATAAATACTATGATAGGTGCCCTGAGGAGAAATAAAACAAGACAAAGGCGTGGGGGCCCAGCGAGTCCTGTTTTATATAAGGTGGAAAAGAAAGCCTTCTCTGAAAAGGGTATTTCCATTCCTAAGACCTTAAGGTAAGAAGAAAGAAAAAGTTACTAGAAGCTGTGTGCGTTAAAGAGTGGCTCCTGGTGGAGGGTACAGGAGCAAAAGCCCTGAGGCAGGTGTGTGCATGGCACAGAAAGGACACCAGTATGTGGCTGGGGGGTCCAGGGCCAGATAAATGGGGCCCAGCAGGCCGCAGTAAGGAAAGTTCCGAGAGGGAGACAATGATGGCTCAGACCAAGGTGACAGCAGGCCCATGGTGAGCAGGGGTTGGATTCAAGAATGACTGATTAAGATTAAAATAAATTTTTTTTAAGATTTTATTTATTTATTTGACAAAGATAGAGCACAAGTAGGCAGAGAGGCAGGCAGAGGGAGAGGGAGAAGCAGGCTCTCCGCCGAGCAGGGAGCACTATGCGGGACTCGGTCCCGGGACTCCAGGATCATGACCTGAGCCGAAGGCAGTCGCTTAACCAACTGAGCTACCCAGGCACCCGATTAAAACATTTTTAAAAAGATTTATTTGAGAGAGACGAGTGAGAAAGAGAGAGCACTAGCAGGGGGAGGGCAGAGGAAGAGGGAGAAGCTGACTCCCTTGCTGAGCAAGAGCCTGATATGGGACTTGATCCCTGGACCCTGAGATCATGACCTGAGCCAAAGGCAAACACTTAACTGCCTGAGCCACCCAGCCCCCCCTCCAGTTTTTAAAATAATCTCTACACCCATCGTGGGGCTCAAATTCACACTCCTGAGATCAAGAGTTGCACGCTCCACCAACTGAGCCAGCCAGGCGCCCCTCAAGATATATTTTGAAGGTGGAGCCAATAGGATTTGCTGATGGCTCCTTTGTAGGGTATGGGAAAGAGAAGGGTAAGGGATATTTTAAGATTTCGGGTCAGAGCACTGGAAGGATGGGGCAGCCATCCCCTGAGGTGGAGACAGCTGTGGGCTGAACAGACACATCTTGGAGGCAAAAGCAAGGATTCTGGTCCCAGGACGTTAACTTTGGGATGCCAGTAGGCAGTCACATGGAGGTATACATGTCTTGCTGGGGTTGTTAAACTCCCGTCAGTGAGGTGGGACCACAGCGGATGCATATTATTTGAAATAGCCTGAATGTGACCTATTTATGCCTTTCAGCCTCTGGTGCAGCTGAGCCTTGGCATTGAGAGGCTACTAATCCTCTCCTCCCCTCCACTCTGGGCCTCCCATCTGGTGCACCTTCCCCAGGTGTCAGCTGCGCTGGAAACTGCTCATCCCAGGCTCAGACATGTTGTGTGACCTTACACCGCCTATGGGAGGCGGTGGGGACGGGACCTGAAACTCCCAGTGTCTCCCCTCCCTCAACAGCATCCGGGCCCAAAGAGGCTCCTGCCTGTGGCTAGGGCAGAATTGGGTGCAGCTGTTTGCTTTACAATGCAGATGATCGCACCCACCCCCTCGGTGCTCCAGGGCACAGCTCCACACCTGTTCTCCACCCTCCTACCCAGGTGCAGAGAACAAAAGAACACCCACTCACCAAGGTCATTACCTTGAAGGGGGCGGGGAGAAAGACTGCAATAGGGAGATCCCTCTTTGGGAAAGGGAGAAAAGCTCTGGGGAATGAGAAGCTTTGCATCAACCCAGTTTAACACAAATTTCTTCCGTAATGAGAATGTTCTGTATCTGTGCCGCAAGGTATGACAGCCATCAGAAAATGTGGCTATAGGGGCGCCTGGGTGGCTCAGTCGTTAAGTGTCTGCCTTCGGCTCGGGTCATGGTCCCAGGGTCCTGGGCTCGAGCCCCGCATTGGGCTCCCTGCTCAGCAGGAAGCCTGCTTCTCCCTCTCCCACTCCCCTGGTTTGTGTTCCCTCTCTCGCTGTGTCTTTCTCTGTCAAATAAATAAATAAAACCTTTGAAAAAAAAAAAAGAAAAGAAAAGTGGCTATAGAGCACTTGAAGTGTGGCTGGTGTGACCTAGGATTTAAAGTTCTGATTTAGGGGCGCCTGGGTGGCTCAGTTGGCTAAGCGACTGCCTTCGGCTCAGGTCATGATCCTTGAGTCCCGGGATCGAGTCCCACATCGGGCTCCCTGCTCAGCAGGGAGTCTGCTTCTCCCTCTGACCCTCTTCCCTCTTGTGCTCTCTCTCTCTCAAATAAATAAAATCTTAAAAAAAATAAAGTTCTGATTTAATTTAAAATTTAAATAGCCACTTGTGCCTAGTGATTGCCTTATTGGCCAGCACAGGTTTAACAGTTGGCTCTGGAGGACATCAGGGTGATAATATGTTTAAGTAATAGCAAGTTAACATCTGTTGCGCACACACTTTATGCTAGGTTCGTTGCATACGTTCTCTTATTTACTCCCCTCTGCTACTCTGTAGGAAAGCTCACTTATTTTCCCCATTTTACAGATGAGGAAACTGAGGATCAGAGTGGCAAAATCATTTGGTCAATTTTCCAGAATAAGGAAGTGCTGAAGGCTGAAAGGGAACACCCAAAATCCCATTTTGAAAACCGGACTCAGATAAAATAAACCCAAAGACCCCTGCAGGCCTTGCAACTTCTAGCTCTCTACGAATGAATGGAGTGTGCAAATTGCTAAAGGAATGCAAATCAGCCTACAATTTGGGGGACAAAGCTCAGATCCTCTAGTCACACCCTGCATCTTTCTAAGCTGGGGGTGGGTGGGGGCGGAGGCTGAGTGACGAGGAGGGAGCTGGGAGGAAGGGGAATGCGGGGGGGAGGGGGGCAGCCAGCTGGTGCCGGAGACCCAGGACATCATCTGGCTGGCGGGCTGGCGAGTTCAGACAATGGGCGGGGGACCTGGTCAGAACCCTCCTCCCTCCACACCCGGTCCTATCCCCTACACTGGCCAGCTGCCATGGACACCTTCTCCTGTCTTGGGCAAGGCCTGGGGAGCAGGAGGCCGGGGAGGTCTATCTTGAATGACCTAGAGTGGAGGGAGGGGTGGGGGTGGGGGTGGAAAACAGGAAGTTGGGAGCTTCTTTGGAGGTCTCCAGGGTGCCAGACTTTTTGCCGGGGGCTTTGCAAACATCCGTGCACTTGCTCCTCCCACAGTCCCCCTGGTTTGAATAATAATGATTATTATTAACATTAACAGGGTAACCCAGCGGCTCAGCCCACCTGTCTGGAATGGAAGGTGTTATCTCAGTTAATCCTCAGGACCACCTAAGGAACCAAGGACTTTTATTCTCTCCCTTTTCCAAAGGAGGAGCCTGAGGTCCAGAGTGGGTAAGTGACTTGCCCAGCCTAGAAGACTTAAGAAACGTCCCCTCGGGGTGCCTGGGTGGCTCAGCTGGTTGAGCGTCTGCCTTTGGCTCAGGTCATGATCCCGGGGTCCTGGGATCGAGCCCCACATCGGGCTCCCTGCTCCGCGGGGAGCCTGCTTCTCCCTCTCCCACTCCCCCTGCTTGTGTTCCCTCTCTTGCTGTGTCTCTCTCTGTCAAATAAATAAAATCTTTAAAAAAAAAAAAAAAAAGAAAGAAACGTCCCCTCTTCGGCGACCCCCGCACGTCTGTGAACATGGCGCTGCGAGCGGTGCGGAGCGTGCGGGCTGCGGCCTGCAGTCTGCGCGTCGCCTCCGCGCGCGCCGCACCCTGCCTGCCGCGGCCCTGGGGGCTGAGGGCGGGCGCCGTCCGGACACTGCGCACGGGCTCCGCTCTGCTCTCCGTGCGTAAATTCACAGACAAACATGAACGGATAACAACAGAAAATGGTATTGGAACAGTGGGAATCAGCAATTTTGCACAGGAAGCTCTGGGAGATGTTGTTTACTGTAGTCTGCCTGAAGTTGGGACAAAACTGAACAAACAAGATGAGTTTGGTGCTTTGGAAAGTGTGAAAGCTGCTAGTGAACTCTATTCTCTATCAGGAGAAGTAACTGAAATTAATGAAGCTCTTGCAGAAAATCCAGGACTTGTCAACAAATCTTGTTATGAAAATGGTTGGCTGATCGAGATAGCACTCAGTGATCCTTCAGAACTGGATGAATGAATGAGTGAAGAAGCATATGAGAAATACATAAAATCTATTGAGGAGTGAAAATGGAACCCCTAAATAAACTAGTATGAAACAAAAAATCAACAACAACAACAACAACAACAAAAGTCCCCTCTTCACCCTAGTCTCCCACCCTTACTTTCAAGTTTTATTTTGGGTTTTTTTGCAAATTATAGCTCTCCCCTGCCCCACTGTTTTGTACTGTTTATGAAGTGATTACACCCTTTAACTATTGAGAAGAAGTAAGAATGTTTTTTGTGACGTGATACTTACATTAAGTTCAAATTTTAGGCCTGGAAGTGAAGGTTTTTTTGAATGCAGCCGATTTTATCATTTACCTACTTCTTATAACTAATTGCACAACAGCGGGCAGCCTATGTTACACTATCTGTCCATTTATAGGGAAGATTTGCCCACGCCTACCCTACCCCTGGCTCCAGAGGGAGGCTGGGGACCCAAACTCACAGCCCCCGCCCCCCGAGGGTCCTCCTCCCTCTGACATTCCCTGACCCTTGGCTACTATTGACCCTCCCTTTCCATCCTGCCAGCAGGAGTGTGTGATGGTGCTCATGCATTCATTCCGCAAACAGGTCTGGAGCACCTGCTATGTGCCAGGCACTGGTCTAGCCATAAGGGACAAAGCAGATGTGGTCCTTATCAGCCGTCACCCAGCACATCTCTAAATACAAACAGTGCAGAGTGCTGTGAGCAGGGTGTGTGGAAGTTGGAGGCCATTTGACAAGAGAGCCAAGTTAATCTGGCCATCAGGGAGAAATTCTTGAAAAAGGTAATGGTAACATTCAAGGTCTGAAAAATTAGGAGGGTTCCAAATTGTAGGTATCCCTTTTTAGTCTCCCTTCCCCATTTCAATTCCTTTTTCTCTCCTCGGAACCTAGATCTGGACTCAGATGAGACCTCAGACTTAGGGCATAGGGGCACAGCTAGAGAGAGAGGCACTCCCCTCTCCTTCCTGAGTTGAAGTATTGAGTCCAGGCAGAAGGTAGGTGGATAAGTTGGCAGTCACTCTTTTTAAAAATGATTGCATGGGGGCGCCTGGGTGGCTCAGATGGTTAAGCGTCTGCCTTCGGCTCAGGTCATGATCCCAGGGTCCTGGGATCGAGCCCCGCATCGGGCTCCCTGCTCCGCAGAAGCCTGCTTCTCCCTCTCCCACTCCCCCTGCTTGTGTTCCCTCTCTCGCTGTGTCTGTCAAATAAATAAAATCTTTAAAAAAAATAAATAAATAAATAAATAAATAAAAATGATTGCATGGTACCCTTATGTAGTACGTACAGCAGTTTATTCATTGTGTAACTGATTCATCTTTAAACACTGAGCAAATATTTATTGAACATCTACGGTATGCCAGGCACTGTTCTAGACCTTGGGGATACAGCAGTGAACAAGACAGAAAAAAAATTGCTGCCCTGGTGGAGCTTCTCACATTCTGGCACAGGAGGCAGTAAATAATGTATTGGGTATGTTAAGTGGTGACCACCATCATGGAGAAAAATAAAACAGGAGCAGGCGGTGGACAGACCCTTTGAAACAGGGAGGTAAGAGAAGACCTCCCTGAGAAGGTAACAGTCTGGGGGTGCCTGGGGGGCTCAGTCCGTTAAGCACCTGCCTTCAGCTCCGGTCATGATCCCAGCGTCCTGGGATCGAGTCCCGAATCGGGCTCCCCGCTCAGTGGGGAGCCTGCTTCTCCCTCTGCTTGTTTTTTCCCGTTTGTGCTCTCCCTCTCTCTCTGACAAATAAATTAGAAGAAGAAGAAGAAGGAGGTAACAGTTTGAGCAGAGAGCTGAGGATATGTGTGGGTGTCTGGGGGGAAGCATATGCATTGATGGAATGCTAAGAAGCCATGAAATTCGAATCAATAGCATTCTCAAGTCATGAAACTCTAAGTGATCGAATTCTGGGGCCATGGAATACTAATCAATACTTCTCTGGGTGCCATAAAATTCTAATCAATAGAATTCTCTGGTTGTGAAATTCTAACTAATAAAACTCTGAAGCCATGAAATTCTAATCAATCAGGAAACCTCTCTGGGGCGCCTGGCTAGCTCTGTCAGTAGAGCATGTGGCTCATGGGCCCAGGGTAGAGAGTTCAAGCCCCACATTGGGCGCAGGGCTTACTTAAAAATCAATCAGTCAATCAGGAAACCTACATGTGAAAGCAGGCGGGGAGCAAAAATCTCAGGGACCAGTGAGAGTTAACTAGGTGAAGGGAGGAATAATGCCTAGGAGGAGAGTACAAATAGTATGTACAATGGTCCTGTGGCAGGAGGGTAGAGAGGTTGGGAGCTGGAACCTGCCCCCTACCCAGCCATTCAACTGGTGAGACAAACTGTTGCAGAAGGATCTGTTTCTCTACCTTGAGCCATGACACCAGAGTTTCAGCAGAAGAGAAGCTGGTAAAAATAATATGCCTTGGGGCACCTGGGTGGCTCAGTAGGTTAAGTGTCCTATGACTCTTGATTTTGGCTCAGGTCATGATCTGGGGTTCCTGGGATCAAGCCCTGCATCGAGCTCCCTGCTCAGAGGGGAATCTGCTTGTCTCCCTCACCCCCTTGTTTCCCCCCATCCCCACTTGCTTGCTCACTCTCTCTCTTTCAAATAGGTGAATACATCTTTAAAAAATAATAATAATAATATGCACAGAGGCACATCAGGGCTAGTCAGGCCCCAATTCCAGGTCTCCTTCCAATCAGGCCTATAGCCTATGTAGTTCTCTTCCTACTGCATGGAATGAGAGGACTCTGGAGTGACCGAATCTGGGCCTCAGTCCTACCTTTTGCCCTTATGAATATTAGCTATAAGATGGTATTGCCCAAAGGGTGCCTGGGTGGCTCAGTCGTTAAGCGTCTGCCTTGGGCTCAGGTCCTGATCTCGGGGTCCTGGGATCGAGCCCCACATCGGGCTCCCTGCTCCCCGGGAAGCCTGCCTCTCCCTTTCTTGCTCCCCACGCTTGTGTTCCCTCTCTCGCTGTGTCTCTCTCTGTCAAGTGAATAAATAAAATCTTTAAAAAAAAAAGGGGGGGTGCCTGGGTGGCTCAGTCGGTTGGGCGACTGCCTTTGGCTCAGGTCATGATCCCAGAATCCTGGGATCGAGCCCCGCATCAGGCTCCCTGCTCAGCGGAAAGCCTGCTTCTCCCTTTCCCTCTGCCTGCCCCTCTGCCTATCTGTGCTCTCTGCCTCTCTGTCAAATAAATAAAAAATACCTTAAAAAAAAAAAAGATGGTATTGCCCAAGACTGCTTCTCCCACCCCCCACATTTATTATTCACTGCTCCATCAGTATCATTATTAATAATAGCAATGGCTACTACTGTCTGTGTCAACCATGAAACCAAGTGATCTATAATCATTGCTGCTCAGAGTATGGTTCCTGGATAGTGTTTTTCCAAAACCATCACCATAAAATATGTAAGAAATGAAAAGTGTTTAGAAACTTCTACGATAATTTGACATTGCTGGGACATCCAGGCACGTGACTATTTTTCCAACATTTCATTTTCCACGTATTGTACAAAAAGTATCAGTCCACAGTGAATTGGAAACAGTAAACTGGTCCCTTATCACAGATGGTAGGAGAAGCTCATTTTATCCGTGTTATCCCTTTAAAACTCACAACAAGCCTTGTGCAGCTGGTACTTTTTTTTTTTAAGATTTTTATTTATTTATTGGTTGGAGAGAGAGAGAGCCAAGCAGGGGTAGCGGCAGGCAGAGGGAGAAGCAGACTCTCTGCCGAGCAAGGAGCCTGATGCGGGACTCGATATCAGGACCCTGGGATCATGAAAAGAGCCAAAGCCAGACGCTTAACCAACCAACTGAGCCACCCAGGCGTCCCTGCAGCTGGAACTTTTATTATTTCCACTTTCTGGTTGAAGGAACTGAAGCTCAGGGAAGTTGCATGAACATATTGCCCAAAGCAAGTGGCAAGGAGAGGCTTCTAGGTCTGTCAGAAACAGGAGGCTTAACTCTTGGGCACACCTCCCTGCTCCCTCACCACCTCCACCTCTCAGCCCCCACCTGCCAACTGGGTTCCATAACCCATTTACTTTAACTCAACAGATACCTACCTCTTCCTCCCCTGACTCCTAATGAATGGTGGTTCCAGCCCAAATACCTGCCCTGCTCCTTTCCCTGCTGCTCCACCTTTCAGTGTCTTCTCTTGCCACCATCTAGATGAGCACTCTCCAACAGAAGTCTCTGAGACTATGGGGACATTCTGTATTTGTTTGTCTGGTATGGCAGGCATTGGTTGCATGTGGACGTTGAGCCCTTGAAAGGTGGTTAATGTGACGGGAACAAATTGTTAAGTGTCGTTATAAATAACCACATGTGGCTGATGGCTATTGTATTGGATCATGCAGATCTAGAGAGGAAAAAGTGCAAACCCCACACAGCACTCAGGGCCTTTGGTTTTGGATCAGGAACTTGCTGACTGACCTCTGGGGTAATAGTCACAAAGAGAGGGCTTTGAAGTCTAATAGATCTGGATGCAAATCTGTGTCTGCAAGCTGTGTGGCACTGGGTAAGTTACTTAACCTCTCTGTGCCTTCAAGTCCTCATCTCTGATATGGGACTAAGAATTCCTACCTCCTAGGCTTAATTAGATTTTACTTACAGTCCTTAGGATACTGCTTCCACTGCATACCAAATTGTGCTGCTTATAGACAGCAAGATGGAGTCACTCATGTCAAGCAGTCTCTCATGCCAAGGAGTGACGTAATGAATCAGGAAGGCAGCCAAGGGCGATGAGCTGAGAATAGATATCGCTAGAACCAGAACATGCTGGTGGCCCTCAGAACTGATAACTAGCAAAGCCAAGAGGGTCTGGAAAAACCAGGAAGTGATAATCACTAGAACCAGAAGAGGTCTGGAAGGGCTAAACACTGATCAAATTCCTTTCAAAAGGGAGGATTTCTGCGGCAAAGTGTCACATTCTCCAGACACCGACTCTTCCACGTTGGACCCATTAGAAAGGTAATTGCCCAAGGCCCGACTGATCTCTGAAAATAACAGAGATCCTCCACTGCCTGAACATAATGAGCAGTAAGCGCGGAGAGCTGACCCGGGACCAGATCCCCATCTCAGGCTCACAGACTGACTTTAGGTTTGGTTGGTTAACTTCTTACCCTTGTGCTATCTTGTTTGTTGCAAGACTTTGTATTGTAGTGTGTTTTGTGTGATGCGTATGAAGCCAAGTTAAATGTGATATCATTGACCTTGAAATCCTGAACCTGCTTTACAGTTATGTTGATCTTGCTTTATGATTGAATAAAGCTGACATTGTGGAAAGACAGCTTGTGTCCTGGCCTCTGTAGCCTCAGCTCCATGCTTCTGGGCTCCTATTCTATCCTCTGTCTTTTCCTCCCCCTGCATCTGTGCAAACTGAGGCTCCGAAGGGGTTTAACTTTCCCAGAGTCCCTCAGGAAGCATCAGGCAGGGTTAGGGCTAGGTTACCAGGTCTCTCTTCGCTCTTTAGGTTCTACCACCTGGCAGCTCTGTGACCTTGGGAAAGTTCCTTAACCTCTCTGAGCTTGGTTTTCCCTTTTTCAATGGAAAGAAATCAGGCTTACGTCACAGCATTCTTAAGGGAATTCAATGATTAAAGGAGAAAATGTGTGTTTAGCATACTGATAAGCTCTCAAGGTCAGCAGTTGCTGTTGTTGCTCTCTTGGTACTGTAATTAGTTGAAATGTAATAATAATCATTATTCATAATTATTCCCAGGCCTCTTTCCCCATTCTTTATTTTCATTTTTTAAAGATTATTTATTTATTTATTTATATGTAGGCTCCACACTCAGTGTGGGGCTTGAACTCACCATCCTGAGATTAAGAGTTTTGTGTGCTCTGGAGGTGAGGATAACACAGGGCCACCTCTTTTTTTTTCCTTTTTTTCAAGGTTTTATTTTTAAGGGTGCCTGGATGGTTCAGTCAGTTAAGCATCAGAGCCTGAGCCCAGCATCCAGCTCCCTGCTTAGCAGGGAGTCTGCTTGTCCCTCTGCCCCTCCCTACCCACCCAATGCTCCCTCTCTCTCTCTCAAATAAAAATAAATAAAATCTTGGGCGCCTGGGTGGCTCAGATGGTTAAGCGTCTGCCTTCGGCTCAGGTCATGATCCCAGGGTCCTGGGATCGAGCCCCGCATCGGGCTCCCTGCTAGGCGGGGAGCCTGCTTCTCCCTCTGCCTCTCTCGCTCTCTCTCTCTCTCTCTCATGAATAAATAAATAAAATCTTTAAAAATAAATAAAATCTTAACAAAAAAAGATTTTATTTTTAAGTAATATCTACACCCAACATGGGGCTTGAACTTATAACCCCAAGATCAAGAGTTACATGCTCTATGGACTGAGTCAGCCAGGTGCCCCCTCTTTTTTTTTAAATTTTAAATCCAGTATAGTTAACATACAGTGTTATATTAGTCTCAAGTATACAATATAGTGTTTCAACAATTCTTTTTTTTTTTTCAGATTTTATTTATTTATTTGACAGAGAGAGACACAGCGAGAGCGGGAACACAAGCAGGGGGGGTGGGGGAGGGAGAAGTAGGCTCCCCGCGGAGCAGGGAGCCCAATGCGAGGCTCGATCCCAGGACCCTGGGACCATGACCTGAGCCGAAGACCTCACTCTGTGCACATCATGATACGATACATGTACTCTAAATCCTCTTCGCCAGTTTCACCCACCCCCCCCACTCCCCTCCAGGGCTACCTCTTCATATGTATATATATGTGGGCTGACTTGGCTCTTTTGGGGACCCAAGGGCAAGTGTGAGTACCTGGTACCTGAACCAGGGCCTACATGCCTTGGGGCTGGCTGGGCCTGGGAGGAGGCTTTGGGGACCCAGGAGACCAAGATGCAGATCACACAGCAGCAGAAGCATCAGCAGCCTGGGAAGAAGGTGCCACTGATCAAGTTCAGAGAAGCTGTGGAGACTACAACCCTGCAGGCTCCCCCTCATGGTGCCCAATAACCTGTGGCAGGTCAGCCTCAATGTTCCATGGGAAGTCACATGGGCTGTGCCCACGACTGGGAGGGAGAGGGGTACACAAAGAGGGACAGCAGAAAAGTGGTCTGAGGAATTCCTTTATTCCCTGGGAGGCAGAGGGAGCCAAAAACGTGCACAGGCGAAGAGTCCTGGGGTGTTCTGGTTTCAAATTCTGTGTCTCCCATACACAGATTGGGAGTTCTGATTCTGTAGCCACACAGACCAAACAGCAATATTTGGCCAGCATTATTAGCTTTGTGACTTTGGGCAAAACTCCTGACTTATCTAAGACTCCATTTCCCAATCAGTGAGCAAGAAGTATACCTACTCACTGTCTTTTCCTCCCCCTGCATCTGTGCAAACTGAGGCTCCGAAGGGGTTTAACTTTCCCAGAGTTGGGATGTGAGGTGTGAGGACCCTGAGTGTAGTGTGGTGTGTGGGGTGTGAGGACCCTGAGTGTAGTGTGGTGCCTGGCACATGGCAAGTGCTCATTAAAGATTATTGTTACCATGGAGTTACGTGGACTTTCTGATCTGCAAGGCCCTAATCTATTGAACTGTTGAGATCAGGATAAGGTCACAGGCAAAGCGGTGAATTATAGAGGCTTAGAGTTTCAGCTCTGGGATCAGATCCCATCTCTGCCCGGTGTGCCTATGGGCAGGTACCCCCTACCCTCTGAGCCTCCACTTCCTTTTTTGTATAATTGGGAGGGCTTTAAAGTTTGGAAATGCCCGGTCCTCGTTAGAGGGTTAGTGGGTCTCCCATTTTCTTCACCTACCTTTGCTTCCCAACTTTTTTGTAGCCTGACCAATTGACCTCCCCCCCGCCCCTGATTTTATTTAATTATTTGACAGAGAGAGAGAGAGAGAGAGAGAGAGAGAGCACTAGCAGGGGGAGCAGCATAGGGAGAGGGAGAAGCAGGCTCTCTTCTGAGCAGGGAGCCCAATGTAGGGTTTGATACCAGATCCCCAGGATCACGACCTGAGCCGAAGGCAGATGCTTAACCAACTGAGCCACCCAGGCACCCCTCTTTTTTTTGTTTTTAAGTAATCTCTGTGCCCAACATAAGGCTCAAACTCATGACCCCAAGCTCAAGAGTCACCAACTGAGCCAGCCAGGCACCACTGAGTTCCTACTTTTAGTTCTTTTGGATATATACCCAAAAGTGAAATTGCTGGATTATATGGGAATTCTACATTGAATTTTTCAAGAAATTGCCATACCATTTTCCATTCCCCTTAGCAGTGCTCAAGGCTTTCAATTCCACATCCTCACCAACTCTTGTTAGTCTCTGTGTTTTGGGGTCATAGACAACCTAATGGGTGTGTGAAGTGGGCTTTTTTTTTTTTTTTCTTTGAGGGATGCCTGGGTGGCTCAGTTGGTTAAACATCTGCCTTCAGCTCGGGTCATGAGTCCAGGGTCCTGGAATGAGTCCCGCATCGGGCTCCCTGCTCAGTGAGGAGCCTGCTTCTCCTCTGCCTGCCACTCTCCCTGCTTGTGCTCGATCTTTCTCTGACAAATAAATAAATAAAATCTAAAAATAAAACGATTTATTTATTTGAGAGAGAGAGAGAGAGGGCATGAGTTGGGGGGTAGGGCAGAGGAATAGAATCTCAAGCTGACTCCCTGCTGAGCACAGGGTTGGCTCCCACAACCCATGAGATTACAGACCTGAACCCAAACCAAGAGTCAGAGGCTCAACTGACTAACCAACTGGACTGAGCCACCTAGGCACCCCTGGGCTTTTTATTTTAATGTAAATATCTTAATGCAAATCATCTTGTATGCTTTTCTGTGTTTAAAAAAAGAAAACAGTCCCAGAGCTAAAGGAAGAAGGGCAGGTCAGACTCAACTCCATGACCCAGGAGTTAGGTCTGTGTGGCATTGGACAAGTCCCTTCACCTCTCTGAGCCCCTAATTTTGCCACTCTAGGAAAGGGAAGAGTAACCCCATTCCCAAAATTAAGGAAGTAACAGTTGTTCAGATGCGTGTGCAAAGAAAAAAATTTGTGCAGAAGGTCAATTGGTGGGGTGCTTGTGCTCTCTCTCTGTCAAATAAATCTTTAAAAACAAACAAACACGGGGACGGCGTCCGTAGGCATTCAGAATGGTCCAGCATTTGACCTACCGTCGTAGGCTGTCCTATAATACAGCCTCTAACAAAACTAGGCTGTCCGGAACCCCTGGTAATAGAATCGTTTACCTTTATACCAAGAAGGTTGGGAAAGCACCAAAATCTGCATGTGGCGTGTGCCCAGGCCGACTTCGAGGAGTTTGTGCTGTGAGACCTAAAGTCCTTATGAGGTTGTCCAAAACGAAAAAACACGTCAGCAGGGCCTATGGTGGTTCCATGTGTGCTAACTGTGTTCGTGACAGGATTAAGCATGCTTTTCTTATCGAGGAGCAGAAAATCGTTGTGAAAGTGTTGAAGGCCCAAGCACAGAGTCAGAAAGCTAAATAAAAAAATGAAGCTTTTTTGAGTAAGAAAAAAAATCAGAAGGCTTGAAAAAAAAATAAATAAAAACAAACAAACAGGGCGCCTGGATGGCTCAGTCGTTAAGCGTCTGCCTTCGGCTCCGGTCATGATCCCAGGGTCCTGGAATCGAGTCCCACATCGGGCTCCCTGCTCCTTGGGAGCCTGCTTCTCCCTCTGCCTCTCTCTCTCTGTCTCTCATGAATAAATAAATAAAATCTTTAAAAACAAACAAACAAACAAACAAACAGGGGCGCCTGGGTGGCTCAGTTGGTTAGGCAGCTGCCTTCGGCTCAGGTCATGATCCTGGAGTCCCGGGATCGAGTCCCGCATCGGGCTCCCTGCTCAGCAGGGAGTCTGCTTCTCCCTCTGACCCTCCCCCCTCTCATGTGCACGCTCTCTCTCTCTCTCTCTCATTCTCTCTGTCTCAAATAAATAAATAAATAATCTTTAATAAAAATAAAAACAAACAAACAAGGCTCCTGGGTGGCCCAGTCATTAAGCGTCTGTCTTCGGCTCAGGTCATGGTCCTGGGGTCCTGGGATTGAGCCCGGCATCGGGCTCCCTACTTGGCGGGAAGCCTGCTTTAAAAAAAGAAAAAGCCTCCCTCTCCCGCACCCCCTGCTTGTGTTCCCTCTCGCTGTCTCTGTCTCTGTCAAATAAATAAATAAAATCTTTAAAAATAAATAAATAAATAATAAAAACAAACAAAAACGAAAAAAGGAAATTAAAAAACCCGATTTTAGGAAATTAAAAAAAATAATCTGGTTACCTATTTCCCCAAATAATCAAATACTGTACTACCATTTTAATCATGTGGCTTCAAATCTTTTTTGTTTTCCTTTTCGACAAGAGTGCTAAAACATTACAGCTTCAGGTGAAAGCCTTGGTTTACTCCTGCACCCCACTGCTCTTCAGCCTCCACATTGGGGAGTTTGGTGGTTTCCATAAACGCCTCAGGTTTGGGGTTTCCACACATCACATGCGTGTTTTTATACGAGTGTGCTTACTAAAATCGTACACAATATTATTCCTGTGTTTTTAAAAATGTCATATACATCCTCATGTATGTCCACATCTTTCTGCAACTTGATTTTTCCACTTCACCTTATGTTTTCAAGATGCATCCATTTCGAGTTCATTCCCTTTACCTGCTGTAGAGTTTTCCACTGTATAAAGAGACCACATTTCATTTGTTTGTTGTCAGAGAGAGGTATTTGCTAAGGTAAGCAAACCGTTTTTCCAAACAAATCAGTCTGTATGAATTTCCTGGGGCAAATAGTGAAGTTACTTACTGGTTTCCAGTCCTATCTTTCCAGGCAAGAATTTCCTGGATCAGATAGTAGAGTCATGTTAACATCGGGGGCCTGGGGGGCTCCCTACTCAGGCCCGGTAGTTGAGTAACATTGAGGACGGTTGTCTAGGTTCTTATGTTTATCCAGTCCCCTATTGATGGGCATTTAGGTTATCGCCAGTATTTTGCTATCATACCCAATCCTGCAATGACACTTTGTGAGACTTCTCTGGGGTCCCCACACAGAAGTGCAATTGCTGGGTAGCAAGATGTGTGCATCTGCAATTTTCCTAGAGCCCTGTGTTCTTTCCGGTCCACCTCCCTGACTCCCAGAAGAGGAAAACCTCCCTCCTCAGCCACCAGAACAGACGGCAGGAACTGCCAGGGCTTTGCCCACACCGGCTGCCTGCCCACCCGCCCGCCTTCCCTTGTTCTAGCAGATTAACAGTGACCTGTGACCCTGACAGGCTGGCCACACTCCCGGCCAATTTCAGCCTGTCGAAAGGAGTCCCCGGGGGTGGTTAGGGCTTGGGGATGTGTTGGCCAGATGGGCCTGGGAGGTCTTGGGTTGGCTTATCCCAGGAGGCAGAGCAGGTGGGCAGCCCCCAGCGCCCCCACCCCCGTTTCCCCATCATGCATCACTGGGCTGGAGCTGGAGCCAGATGGTGGGGATGGGGCGGCCTTGCAGCTTCTGGCCTGACAAAGGATCCTCTGTACTGCTCCCCCACCCTGACTGGCGTGACTGGCCTAGTCTGACTGCCAATCACTCTCAGCCCTGGCCTGCCTTGCCCTGGGCAGCCTTTCTGCCTAGAAGGTCCCTTCCCCCATCCCATTTATGGAGGAAGTTTCCCAAGCAATGTTCCTGGAGAGCCTTGGACTTGGAAACCCACTCATCATTCACCTGAGAGTGGGCAGGTATGACCAAGGCAGTGTTTGCCTGGCGGTTATGACAGGTCCCAGATCCAAATGCACTAATAAGATTGAGTGCAATGGGCCAGGTGGGGATTGTGGCAAATGGGTACCTGACACTCAGTGAGCCCTCATCAATGGTCCCTGCGATTATTGTAACGGGGGAACTGAAGCCTAGAGAGGAGGGCTCTGGCCAGAGTCTCAAGGTTAGAAGAATAGACTTGAGAGCCAGGACCACCTGAATTAGTTCCAGATCTGCTACTGAGAGTGAGTTCTTGGGATCGCCTAAGCTCTCATTCATTGCTCATCTGAAATGGAGCTAATTAAATCTTTATCACAGAAGACAGTCCTGAGGGAGAAGTAAGATAATGCCTGGAAAGCATTACTCATATGTACATGGAGCTAGCCCCCAGTACATGTGAGCTACATCTCATTATTATCCTGGGAACCAGAGGGAGGGTGCAGGCGCTGCTAGAGACAAGAAAGCCTCAGAGGGAGGAGAGGACCATCCTAGGGCATCAGTAGTAGTTGACTGGTTCAGGCCTGGGATCGACCCTGAGGACTTTCCAAGTTACAATGTGTAAACTTCTTCTTGACCAGGACTCTGTTTCCTTATCTGTAAAATGGGTTAAATGACAGCAGTTACCTCATAGGAGGCTGTAAGGATTAAGTCATTTTTTTTTTAAGATTTTATTTTGCTTATTTATTTGACACAGAGAGAGAACACAAGCAGGGCGAGAGGCAGAGGCAGAGGGAGAAGCAGGCTTCCTGCTGAACAAGGAGATTGATGTGGGGCTCAATCCCAGGACCCTGGGATCATGACCTGAGGCGAAGGCAGAGGCTCAATCAACTGAGCCACCCAGACGCCCCCCATTTTTTTTTTTCAGAACGTAGGAGTTTATTGAATACACCACAAGGGAGTGACAGGCAGGACAGCAGAGAGGCTGTCTGCCAGGATTAAGTCAGTTTTCACCTGGAGAGCTTATGGACCATAGTCAATCAGTGTTAGTTATTACTGGGAGGCAAGGAGTCATTTCTTTTTTTTTTTTTTTAAAGATTTTATTTGAGAGAGAGAGAATGAGAGATAGAGAGCACGAGAGGGAAGAGGGTCAGAGGGAGAAGCAGACTCCCTGCTGAGCAGGGAACCCCATGTGGGACTCGATCCCTGGACTCCAGGATCATGACCTGAGCCGAAGGCAGTCGCTTAACCAACTGAGCCACCCAGGTGCCCAAGGAGTCATTTCTGACTCCCTTCACTCAGGCTAGGGTTTGGAGGGTCTGCAAGTCAGATCTGTCTTGGGGGCATATCGGAGGGGAGGAAGGGGGAAAGGCTGCCCTGGGGGGCTAGGGGCCCTGGGTACCCTTCTGGGTGCTACCTCTGTTTTGCTGGGTGACTCGAGGCCTCTGGAGAGTGGATGATCTGACCTCCACTGTATCCCAGGAGTCTGGTTGCTGGATTCTCTGAGCTGCACAGGGGCATGAGGGAGGGAAGGGGGATGGTAGAGGAGGCTATCGGGGCCTAGCCCACAGAGTTGCAGCCAGGCCAGCCTTCATGTGGGGCTGCCTCCTTGAGTCCCTCCGCACACACTGGGTCCAGGCATGTTCCAACTGGCTCCTTGATGCCAAGTGAAGTCTATTAATATCAAAGTAATAAGGTAATTACTGTGATTTGGAAAAATTGCTAGTGAGTGCTTTTGAGGGAATTTCAGAGCAGAGAGTAGGGTGAGTGAAACATTTGTGAGAAAGGATGAAGGATTGTTCTGGATGCAGCATGAGGGTGGTAGGCTCTGGGCTCCCTCCACACTCCACAGCTTGAGACTCCTCCTGCAGTTACTAAGTAGAGGGGAGCACCCAATTCTGCTCTTGTGGGGGCAGGAGGTTGGGGGGTCCTTGTGTGTTGGGGGGAGCTTGGGAAAGGAACAGAGAGGGGGGAGTGTGGGATTTTTAGGCCCTAAAATTACCCTCACAGATAGCCTGTAACCTCTGACTCCGTGAGTGAGTGGCCTCCTGCCCCAAAGTCACCCCAGTTCCCAGCCCCTGCCTGGAGAAGGGTTAGATGGAAGACTCCTGAGTCAGAGAAGAGCTGGGAAGAGCTTAGAAGCAGAGGGTGTCAGTGTGTGACTCTTGGACCACAGCATCGTCACTACCTGGGAACTTGCAGACGCGCTGAATGGCAAGCTCTGGGATGGGGCCCGGTAACGTGTGTTTGAACACGCCCAGAGTACATGTGTAGGATAATAGGCAGGGCCAGGCCTGGGAAATGGGGCACAAATCCTGCTTTGAGAGGTTTTTAGGAGGTTGACACCTTAGGAACAGTTGACAGGGTGGACATGGAAGATAGCATGGTAACAGTAGTCATAGAAATAAGCAGAAGAAGCAAATCTATGCTGTGTACTCATTCAGTGGGACATTGTGCTAAGCACTTTCTCGCTATGACTTTCATTTCACCTCATGAGAACCCTCACAGGTAGGGACGACTGTGGACCCAATAGTTTGGATAGGAAACTGGAGAACAGAAAGGCTAGATCTTCAGAGCCAATCTTCAGATACTGGGGTTTTGCTTCCTCTCTGATAACAGCCTGCTTTGGTATATCTGAGGGGGTGGTTAGTGACCTGAGTGAGCAATAAAGACTGCTCAGGGGAGAAATAACTTTAAGGGAGGCTAGCCCTGTTTTGATTTTAAATTTACCGAGTACTTACTATGTGCATTTGCTTGTGCATTGTCACTTTAATTTTTTTTTTTTTGTCACCTTTAAATGTCATTCTGGAGGCACCTGGCTGGCTCAATCAGAAGAGCATGCAACTCAGGGTGCCTGGGTGGCTCAGTCGTTAAGCATCTGCCTTCAGCTCAGGTCATGATCCTGGGGTCCTGGGATCGAGCCCCGCATCAGGCTCCCTGCTTGGCGGGAAGCCTGCTTCTCCATCTCCCACTCCCCCGGCTTGTGTTCCCTCTCTCACTGTCTCTCTCTCTGTCAAATAAATAAATAAAATCTTAAAAAAAAAAAAAGAGCGTGCAATTCTTGATCTCTGGGTTGTGAGTTCAAGCCTCACATGGGACATAGAGATTACTTAAATAAATAAGACTTAAAAAAGAAAAGTCACTTGGATCCTCTAGGTACTTCAACTGTCCGCATTTTACAGATGATGCAATTGAGACTCAGAAAACAGGGTCGGGGCGCCTGGGTGGCTCAGATGGTTAAGCGTCTGCCTTTGGCTCAGGTCATGATCCCATGGTCCTGGGATTGAGTCCCGCATCGGGGTCCCTGCTAGGCGGGGAGCCTGCTTCTCCCTCTGCCTCTGTCTCTCTCTCTCTCTCTCTCTCTCTGACTCTCATGAATAAATAAATAAAACATTTTAATAAAAAAAAAGAAAACAGGGTCAGGAGGTGCCTGGGTGGCTCAGTCAGTTAAGTGTCAGCCTTTGGCTCAGAGCATGATCACAGGGTCCCCTGCTCAGCAGGGAGCCTGCTTCTCCCTCTTCCTGCCACTCCCCCTGCTTGTGCTCTCTCTCTATCTCTCTGTCAAATAAATAAAGGGACGCCTGGGTGGCTCAGTTGGTTAAGCGACTGCCTTCGGCTCGGGTCATGGTCCTGGAGTCCTGGGATCAAGTCCCACATCGGGCTCCCTGATCGGCGGGGAGTCTGCTTCTCCCTCTGGCCCTCTTCCCTCTCGTGCTTTCTATCTCTCATTCTCTCTCTCTCTCAAATAAATAAATAAAATCTTAAAAAATAATAAAGAAAGAAAGAAAAAAGAAAACAGGGTCAGCTTCTCAAGGTCACATAGTGAGTGGCACAAGAAAAATTTCAAGCAAGGCAACAGGAGTTTGGAATCCTGGCTCTTAATCCAGATAGGCAGACCCTAGGTTTGGTGGGGACCCGCCCTTACACAGAGCTGCTTTCCTGGTTCTGTCCGTTTGGGATGCCCACCCTGTGTCCCCAAGCACCCAGGATAGGTGCAGACACAGTGAATGTCTGTTAAGTGACAATTAATAACATTTGTCTAAATAGAACCATCTGTGGAAGCCAGAAGAAGGAATTAAAATGGAAGGAGCCTCTTCCATACAGGGCCATTTAATTCTCTTAGAGCCCTTCAGCCTTTTATATTATCTCCATTTCACAGATGAAGAAAGGAGGACTCACAGAAGAAGTGATGTGTTTGAGGTCACACGGCGTTGGTGGAAGAGCCAGGGTGTGAGGCCAAGTCTGCCTGACCCCCCAAAACTGGTTTTTTTCCATTGGCTGGGTCCGTGATAAGGTGGTAGGGATGCAGAGATGGGATGGGCTTAAAAAAGGGTGGCTGGTATAATAATGGTAACAATTATTATTATTATCACCATCTGTGAAATGGATGTATCATCCTTAGGCAGGGAAGGGAGGAAAGTGCCTCACCCATTCTAGACTCCCCTCTTCCTTCTGGCAGGGCTGGATGGCCAGCCTGCTTAGGACCCTGCAGCTCTGGCTCTCTGCTGCCCTCTGCTGGCAGCAGTCAGAGGTGGCGATAGGCTGTGGAAGCCATATGCCCCCCCAGCGTCATAAACTGATCTCCAGCTCATGAACGGTGTCTTTTTTTTTTTTTAAGATTTTATTTATTTATTCATGAGAGACAGAGAGAGAGAGAGAGGGAGAAGCAGGCTCCCAAGGAGCAGGGAGCCCGATGCGGGATTCGATCTCAGGACCCTGGGATCATGACCTGAGCCGAAGGCAGACGCTTAACCATCTGAGCCACCCAGGCACCCATTAACGGTGTCTTTTGCCAGTGACCAATACTGGGCTGGGGCGGAGACAGGGCTAGTGAGGCTCTCTAGGACCTCTGGTTCCTCTTTTGTGAAACGTTGGATTTGAGACTAAAAGCTCTTAGACCATGACTCTGAATTAGTCTCTGCCAAGGCTGACACCTTCCTGGCTCCTCATTCTCTCTAGCAAGAAAGCCAAACCCATTGCCCTGCCTCCTGTCCCCTTACTTTTAGCCTCTGAAACCTTCTTGCTTCTTACCTGAGCATTATCAAAACCCAGTGTGAACCGGTAGCATCCCCCCACAAGGTTTATTTTCTTGCCCAGGAGTTAGAATCAGAGCCCCAGGATGACTGGTTGAAAGAGAAAAACCCTCTCTTAATCTCCCCCCACACCTCAACAAAACACACCCAAGAGCAAATGTCCTGCTTCCTGAGATGGTTGTTTAACCTTTCTCTCTCCTCTTTGGCCTGATTTCTACCCCGGGGCTCAGCCCTTGGTTCATTTTTCTTCTTTCTCTGCACTCTTCCTAGGTTATCTTCGGTGGTCACACACTTTCAACATCTCCCAACTGCTGTTAACTCTCCCGAACCTTCTGCACCCAAGCCTTTGGCAAGTCTTATCCATCTTCCCTCCCCAGACCTGCTAATTATATTTACTCCTCTCCATCCCTGCTGCAGCCACTCCCTAGTCCCAGTTGCCACCATCTGCCATATGGACAACTTCAACAGCCACTGTGCAGATTGTATTTTCCAGAGATGGCCATAACAGTCGCTCCCGTTCCATATGCTCTTCTGGGATCCTCTCGATCTTCCATCAAGAGGTGGAGTAACATTCTCCTCCTTTTGAATATGGGGGGACTTTTGTGACTGTCTCGACCCACAGAGCCCAATAGAAATAATGTTATGTGACTTCCCAGCCTAGATCATTAAGAACACCATGACCTTCCACCTTGCTTTCCTGGGGCATTTGATCTTGCACTCCAACCACCATGCTGTGGGGAAGCCCAGCAGCTCATGGACAGGAACAGAAGTCCCCAGTCCCCCACCTCACCTGGGCTCCCAGCCAGGAATCCATACCAATTTGCTAGGCAAATGAATGAGCTATCTTGAAAATAGATCTTCGATCCTCCAGTCAAGCCACTGCATTTGATACTTTGTGGGACAGAGATGAGCTGTCCCCACTGAGCTCTGCCCCGACCGCAGATAGTGAGTATACAATTGACTGTCACTGTTTTAAGCCTCTGAGTGCGGTTGTTTTTTTACGCAGTAATATATAAACTGAATACACTTTTTAAGGGTCCCCCTGCTTCCAATCCAAACCCCCTCACATTGTCCATATTCTGTTTGGTGGCCAGAGGGATCTTTTAAAAACATAAATCAATTAACAATTTAGAGGATTAGATACTCTGAACAACTCTCTTGCCCCCCCCCCCAAAAAAAATCCACAAGTACTGGATAAAAATCTAAAAATACGTTACTGAGCTGCTAAGAGTGAAATGGATATGGCAAAACCTATTTTGATACACAAGTATTTCTGCAACATCTGAATCATACAACTTATAATATGGAAATAAAGGAAATTATCAGTTCGTTAAGGCTTGCCACATGTGAGGGGCGCCTGGATGGCTCAGTCATTAAGTGTCTGCCTTTGGTTCAGGTCATGATCCCAGTGGGCTCCCTGCTTGGCGGGGGGGGGCTTCTTCTCCTTCTCTAGCTCCCCCTGCTTGTGTTCCCTCTCTCTCTGTGTCTCTCTCTGTCAAGTAAATATATAAAATCTTAAAAAAAAAAAAGGCTTGCCACATGTGAATCTCAAACATGACTGGACAGGAGTAGCTATCCATTCTAGATCTTCTCTCTCATATTTGGGGACATGAGTCAAGTATGACAGTGGTTCTGAAAATTGTAAATGTTTCTTTCATTGGAATAAGACTGGAATCAGATAAGTACATTGTTGTTTTGAGATATAATTTACATACCATAAAGTTTACTCATTATCTTATTTTATTTTAATTTTTATTTATTTATTTATTTATTTTTATTTATTAGCGAGAGAGAGAATGAGAGACAGAGAGCATGAGCGGGAGGAGGGTCAGAGGGAGAAGCAGACTCCCCGCTGAGCAGGGAGCCCAATGAGGGACTCGATCCCGGGACTCCAGGATCATGACCTGAGCCGAAGGCAGTTGCTTAACCAACTGAGCCACCCAGGCACCCTATTTTATTTTATTTTTAAAGATTTTATTTATTTATTTGAGAGAGAGAATGAGAGAGAGAGAGAGTACATGAGAGGGGGGAAGGTCAGACGGAGAAGCAGACTTCCCCGCTGAGCAGGGAGCCCGATGCGGGACTTGATCCTGGGACTCCAGGATCATGACCTGAGCCGAAGGCAGTCACTTAACCAACTGAGCCACCCAGGCGCTCTTATTTTATTTTATTTTTTAAAGATTTTGTTTATTTGAGAGAGCACATGAGCCAGGTGGTGGGTGGGGAGAGGCAGAGGGAGAGGGAGAAGCAGACTCCCCATTGAGCAGGGACCTTAATACAGGGTGAGATCCCAGAACCCTGGGATCATGACCTGAGCTCAAGGCAGACGTTTAATGACTGAGCCACCCAGGCGCCCCAAAGTTTACTCATTTAAAGTGCACAGTGGTTTTAATATATTTACAGAGTTGTGTGACCACCACCATAATCTAGTCAGATTTTCATTTTATATTTTCTTATTTATTTATTCATATTTTAAAATTTATTTATGAGAGAGAACGAAAGCGAGAGAGAATGATCGTAGGTGGTGGGGGAGAGGCAGAGAGAGAGGGAAAAGCAGACTTCCCACTGAGCAGGAAGCCTGATGTGTGGCTTGATCCCAGGACCCCAAGATCATGACCTAAGCCGAACGCAGACACTTAACCAACGGAGCCACCCAGGCAACCTTATTTCTTTTTAAAATATTTAATTTATTTATTTGACAGAGAGAGACACAGCGAGAGAGGGAACACAAACAGGGGGAGTGAGAGGGGGAGAAGCAGGCTTCCCGCCGAGCAGGGAGCTGGACACGTGGCTCAATCCCAGGACCCCGGGATCATGACCTGAGCTGAAGGCAGACACTTAACCATCTGAGCCACCCAGGTGCCCCTGAAGGCAGACACTTAACGACTGAGCCACCCAGGTGCCCTAAAAGATTTTATTTTTAAGTAATCTTTACACCCAACGTGGGGCTTCGCACACTCCACTGACCGGTGCCCCTCATTTTATATTTTCATCACCCCTAAAAGAAACCCTTTACCCCTTGGCAGTCTTTCTTTTTTTTTTTTTTAAAGGAAATCTTTTTTTTTTTTTAATATTTAATTTATTTATTTGACAGAGAGAGAGAGAGCGAGAGCAGGAACACAAGCAGGGAGAGTGGGAGAAGGAGAAGCAGGCTTCCCGCTGAGCGGGGAGCCCGATGCAGGGCTTGATGTGGGGCTTGATGTGGGGCTTGATCCCAGGACCCTGGGATCATGACCTGAGCCAAAGGCAGACGCTTAATGACTGAGCCACCCAGGCGCCCCGCTTGGCAATCTTTCTATCTTCCTCCTGCTGTAGCCATAGGCAACTACTGATCTATCTTCTGTCTCTATAGATTGGCTTATTCCATAAATTTGCCCATTCCTTTCATATAAATGGAATCATATAATATGTGGTCCTTTGTGATTGGCTTCTTTCACTTAGCAGCATGTTTCTGAGGTTCATCCATGTTGTAATATGACTCAGTACTTCATTTTTTCTTTTTTTAAGATTTTATTTATTTATTCATGAGAGACAGAGAGAGAGAGAGAGAGAGAGAGAGAGAGAGAGGCAGAGGGAGAAGCAGGCTCCCAAGGAGCAGGGAGCCCGATGCGGGACTCGATCCCAGGACCCTGGGATCATGACCTGAGCTGAAGGCAGACGCTTAACCATCTGAGCCACCCAGGCGCCCTTCATTTTTTCTTATTACTTAATAATCATCTATTGTATGGCTAGACCACATTTTGGTTGTCTATTCATCAGTTGATGGACATTTGGGTTGTTTCTACCTTTTGGTCAATAGTAGTAATAACGTTGTGAACATTTGTGTACAAATTTTTGTGTGGTCAATGTTTTCATTTCTCTCAGGTATATACCTAAGAGTAGAACTGCTGGCTCATATGATAACCCTATGTTTAGCATTTAAGGAATTGCCTAACTGTAAAACTAGAATAACTTATTTAAAAATTTTTTTAAGGATTTTACCTATTTATTTGAGAGAGAGTGAGAGAGAGAGCCGGGGAGGAGCAGAGGGAGAGGGACGAACAGACTCTGCACTGAGCAGAGTCCGACATGGGGCTCGATCTCATGACCCTGAGATTACAACCTGAGCTGAAACCAAGAGCTGGACGCTTAACTGACTGAGCCACTCAGGCGCCCCCAAACGGTTTTAGATTTACCAAAAGTTTGTGAGGATAGTACAGAAAGTTTCTACACATTCCACATCAAGTTTTCCTTATTATTAATCTCTTACATTATTATGGTATATTTGTCACAATTGACCAATGTTGATCCATTATTATTACCTGAAGTTCAGACTTTATTCAGATTTCCTTAGATTTTGCCTAATGCCCTTTTTCTGTTCCGGTCCTTCTCCAGGACACCACATTTCATTTATTTATTTTACGTAGGCTCCACGCCCAACGTGGGGCTCAGACTCATGATCGAGAGTTGGTTGCTGTGCTGGCTGAGCCAGCCGGGCGCCCCCACATTTCATTTAGTTGTCATGTGTCCTTAGGCTCCTCTTGGCTGGGACAGTTTCTCCGACTTTCCTTATTTTTGATGATCTTGACAGTTTTGAGAACTGGCTGGGTATTTTGTAGAATGTCTCTCTATTGGGATTTGTCTGGTGTTTTTTCTCATGATTAGACTTGGATTATAGGTTTTTGAAAGAAAGACCAAAAGACAGATTATCTACAAAAGGTAGGAGTATTTGCGTGACAGCAAACTTGTCAATAGCCTCAGCGGAAGCCAGAAGACAGGGCTGAGGGAACATGCTGAGGGAAAACTCGCCAACCTACAATTCCCACTCAGCAAGACCATCTTTCAAGAACAGCATACAATTAAAACATTTTCAGATGAAAGAGAAACAGAGATTTTCATGTCTTTGGCACTTTCCTTTCTCTTCCCCTCAAGCTGTGCCTCATTCTGATGTCAGCTGGTCTGGGAACCGGGGTTTGCTCCTGTGTGTGGTTAGCAGGATTAGAGGGTACAGGATGGATCTTGGAGGAGGGCATCCTTGCTGGGCCTCCAAGAGAAGCCTTGTAGACATCTACAGGCTTGGGTCTCTTGATCTCTAGGATTTACTGGTGGCAGAAAGCAGACTTCAAGTGGACCAGGAGTAGGAAGGTGTTGGTTGGGAGCCCTGTGAGCCACAGGGCAGTAAGTAGATTGATTGCAGCCTGATCTGCTTGTTTCAGTCTGTTCTCTAACAGGAATCTCTCAACTATGGAGTTGGAATACAAGGCTTCTGCTTCTTTTAAAAGATTTATCTATTTATGAGAGAGAGAAAGAGAGAGAGAGAGAGAGGAGAGGGGCAGAGGGAGAGGGAAGGGAAAGAATTCCCTAGCTGAGGGCGCCTGGGTGGCTCAGTTGGTTAAGCGACTGCCTTCGGCTCAGGTCATGATCCTGGAGTCTCTGGATCGAGTCCCACATCGGGCTCCCTGCTCGGCAGGGAGTCTGCTTCTCCCTCTGACCCTCCCCCCATCTCATGTGCTTTCTCTCTCATTCTCTCTGTCTCTCAAATAAATAAATAAAATCTTTAAAAAAAAAAAAAAGAATTCCCTAGCTGACTCTGCAATGAGGGTGGAGCCTGACGGGGTTGGGGTGCGGCTCCATCCCAGGAGATCATCACCTGAGCCCAAATCAAGACTCAGTCGCTCAACTGACTGAACCACCCGGGTGCCCCTGGAGTACAAGGCTTCTTGAAAAGCACTGACCTTGTGCTTTCCCGAGAAAGGGTACTTAATATTTCTGGTTGAATCAGTCTCACAAGGTTTTTGTGTAACCTGAGGACTGTCTAGAGGCCTGTGCCCCTTTGGAAGAATCAAAGATTATTATTATTATTTTTTAAAGATTTATTTATTTATTTGACACACAGAGAGAGCGAGAGAGAGTGAGGGAGAGGGAGAGAGCACAAGCAGGGGGAGCGGCAGGCAGAGGGAGAAGCAGGCTTCCTGCATGAGCAGGGAGCCCGATGTGGGGCTCGATCCCAGGACCCTGGGATCATGACCTGGGCTGAAGGAAGCGGTTTAACCAACTGAGCCACCCAGGCGACCCGGAATCAAAGATTATTGTTAATCTTTGGTAAAATTTCTAACTTGTATCCTCCTTCCTATCTGGCAAAAGAAAATAAAATTTTTTTTTTTAAGATTTTATTTATTTATTTGACAGAGAGAGAGACAGTGAGAGAGGGAACACAAGCAGGGGGAGCGGGAGAGGGAGGAGCAGGCTTCCCACCGAGCAGGGAGCCCGATGAGGGGCTTGATCCCAGGACCCTGGGATCATGACCTGAGCTGAAGGCTGATGCTCAACAACTGAGCCAACCAGGTGCCCCTGAAAATAAAATTCTTTAAGTCAAAACAGAAAGAAAGAAAAACAGAGAGTTTACCATTCGTGTACCCTCACACACTATGGGAAGTTCTAGAGGATATAATTCAGAGAAGGAAAACAATCCCAGAAGAAAGTTCTGAGATGCAAGAAACACCAGAGAGCAAAGAAAACATGTTGGTAACCCTGAGGGAAAGTTCATGGTGTAGACAACGATGATATCTAATTTGTGGGATCCAGAAAAAAAATGAGCACCAAAGTATTAGATAAATACAGCAAATAATTTGGGAGAGAGTAATTGAAGGTAATAGAGTTAATACAATTAGAGAGCATAAATTCCAAATAGTAGAAGGGAAGTGTCCACTGGCAGACTTTTTAAAATTTTTTTTTATTTTTATTTATTTTTTTAAAGAGTTTATTTATTTATTTGACAGAGAGAGACAGCAAGAGAGGGAACACAAGCAGGGGGAGTGGGAGAGGGAGAAGCAGGCTTCCTGCCGAGCAGGGAGCACGATGGGGGACTCGATCCCAGGACCCTGGGATCATGACCTGAGCTGAAGGCAGATGCTTAACGACTGAGCCACCCAGGTGCCCCAAGTATATAAATATTTAAAAACATTTATGTATGTATGTATGTATGTATGTATTTAAATGTAGGCTCCAAGCCCAGTGTAGAGCCCAATGTGGGGCTTTAACTCCCCACCCTGAGATTGAGACGTGAGCTGAAATCAAGAGTCAGACATTTAACTGACTGAGTGACCCAGGCGCCCCATAAATATTTTTAATAGCTAATAAAAATTGAACATAACCTTATCAAACAAACCGTGTCAGTACTCCACTGAAACCCTCCAGTATCCTCTAGCTTGGAATAAAATCTGGGTGTATTTCCTTGTTTCAGAGGGTCTGCATTATGTGGCCCCAATAACCTCTCTGTACCTTCTCCCTTGGTCATTAAACTAGAACCATCCAAAGAAGCCAAGGTCTTTCCCACCTCAAGAGCTTTGCACAGACTCTTCCCTCTAGGCACAATTGGTTCTTTGTTAACTTTGATTTATTTTTTTTAATTTTTTTAATTTTTTTAATTTTTAAAGATTTTATTTATTTATTTGACAGAGAGAGACAGCAAGAGAGGGAACACAAGCAGGGGGAGTGGGAGAGGGAGAAGCAGGCCTCCTGCTGAGCAGGGAGCCCTATGTGGGGCTCGATCCCAGGACCCCGGGATCATGACCTGAGCCGAAGGCAGACACCCAACGACTGAGCCACCCAGGCACCCCTATTTTTTTTATTTTTTAAGATTTTATTTATTTATTTGACAGAGAGAGACACAGCGAGAGAGGGAACACAAGCAGGGGGAGGGGACGAGGGAGAAGCAGGCTTCCCGCCGAGCAGGGAGCCTGATGCTGGGCTTGATCCCAGGACCCTGGGATCAGGACCTGAGCGGAAGGCAGACGCTTAACTGACTGAGCCACCCAGGCGCCCTTTTTTGCTTGTTTAAGAGACTCTCCCATTAGGCTATAGATTCCAGTAAGGGAGGACTTCATTCATTCATTCATTTTTAAGTAGGCTCCACACCCAATGTGGGGCTTGAACTCATGACCCTGAAATCAAGAGTTGCGTGCTCTACAGACTGAGTCAGCCAGGCTCCCCAGGACTGTATACATCTTGTCCATGGTCTATCCCCGGTACATACCACAGTGCTTGCCTCAGAGCTGGGACTTAATAAATATTTTTGAATGAATTAATAAATGAATTGATGTCAGATAGATTGAGAGAGGAAGCCCAGGAAGGGTCTGTTTGATCAGAAAGGATGTGATTTTCCACATTTACCCTAGCCCCACTAAACAAAATTTGTTGAATAAATTAAAATAAGAAGAAAAGAATTGTAGCTGTGGATGGCATCCTTTAAAGTGGAAACCAGAACCCTTTTCTGCTATTCATCATTCATTCAACAAACATTACTAGACTTTTACTGTTTACCAGGTCTTGTTGTGGGGCTTTAATGGTGGGTAATACCGTGCCTGCCCTAACAGTGGGAGATCACTGGCTTCTGCCTGAAGGTATGAGGTGCTGGGCTCAGCCCCTCTCCCAGCCTTCTGCCTGGAAGACCATTTCCCTAGTTATCTTTCAGGGACCTAAGCTCCTATTCCTCTCCCTCAGCAAGCATTCATTCATTCATCCATTCACTTATTCATTCATTCATTCATTTAAGAGATCTTTATAATGCCAGGCACTATGCTAGGTAGATAGAGTTCCTGCCCTCAGGGGGTGTCCCGTCTAGTAGGGAGACAGGTGATAGGTAAGGAGGCATCCAAGCTCTCCCTGAGAGAGGGGGATCTCTCAGGGATGCTATAAAGGGGCTTCTTGCTTGGGTTTGGGTGGGGAATTGGAGTTGGTGACATTTGATGGGTCCTCTTTCTAACCACCAAGACTTTAGGATGCTGACATTCCTTTACTCTAAGTTCCACATGCCTACATGCTGTGAATCTGACTTTGACTAGGATCCTAGGGTAGTCTAGTAGAAAGGACTAAAACTTTGCAATCAGAAATAACTTGGTTCATATTCAGGCTCTGCTGTTTATTAGCTGTATGACTTTGGACAAATCCCTTTCCCTCTCTCTCTCTCTCTCTTTTTTTAAAAGATTTTATTTATTTGACAGAGAGAGACACAGTGAGAGAGGGAGCACAAGCAGGGGGAGTGGGAGAGGGAGAAGCAGGCTTCCCGCGGAGCAGGCAGCCCGATGTGGGGCTCCATCCTAGGACCCTGGGATCGTGATCTGAGTCGAAGGCAGATGCTTAATGACTGAGCCACCCAGGCGCCTCCCTTTCCCTCTCTAAGCCTTGGTTTCTTCCTCTGCAAAATGGAGATGATAAAGCCTGCCTTACCAGGCTGCAATGCGGATTAAAAGGTGCCCTATAAGGGAAGCACATGGTTTGGTTTCGATCCTACAGGGCACCATGGACTCTTACACTTTGGAAGCCTCTCAACCTCCAGTAAGATCCAGGGACACCTGGGTGGCTCAGTCTGTTTAGTGTCTGCCTTCGGCTCAGGTCATGATCTCAGGCTTCTTGCTCAGCGGGGAGCCTGCTTCTCCCTCTTCCTGCCACTCCCCCTGCTTGTGCTCTCTCTCTTTCTCTGTCAGATAAATAAATCTTTTTTAGGGCGCCTGGGTGGCTCAATTGGTTAAGCGACTGCCTTCGGCTCAGGTCATGATCCTGGAGTCCCGGGATCGAGTCCTACATCGGGCTCCCTCCTCGGCAGGGAGTCTGTTTCTCCCTCTGACCCTCTGACCCTCTGACCCTCTTCCCTCTGGTGCTCTCTATAGCTCATTCTCTCTCTCTCAAATAAATAAAATCTTTAAAAAAATTTTTTTATAAAAAATTTTAAAAAAATGAAAAAAACCTCCAGTAAGATCCAAATCTCTCCTGGGGTGCAGTATGATGTCACAGTGAGCCCTGGTGCCAGACTGACTGGGCTAATGACTTCAGGTCCCTGAGCCTCAGTTTCCTCATCTGCCTCATGGGGGTAATAACAGGACCTACCTCCTGGGTTGTCCTGAAGATTAAACGAGATGACCTCTGGAAAGCAGTTATGTTAAGTGGTGGATCGTGTAAACTCCCATTATTGCTGCCATCTTTGGGTCTGGGAGGCCAGGGATGTAGGAATCTCTGCTTCCTGCCTTGGAGCCCGTGCCTAGAGGCCTCCCCTTTGGCTAGGGGTCCCAACTCTAGGTCCAAGGGGTTGAGCCTGCAGGGCCTGCAGTGGGCATTTGAGACTAGTTCGTTGGGCAGGTCCCCTTCCCCTTTGCCCTTCCCCCTCTCATTCTTTGGGACTGAACTGTTTTCCTCTGGGAGCTGTGCCCTGGGGTTTGGTGGGGAGCCAGGCCTCTGTGTGTGTGTGTGTGTGTGTGTGTGTGCGCGTGCGCGCGTGTGTGTCTGGAAGGCCAATGCCTGAGCTACAGCAGAGAGGCATCAGCTGACCACAGCGGAGGGGTAGAGTATTCCTCCAGCTACAGGGTTCCTGGGGGTGGGCTGACGGGGGCACAGTGGATTGGCATTGCCCATACTGTGCGATCACCAACACACACACAGGCACATAAAATACACACACATACTCATATACATATACACATGCATACATCACTCTTTTTTCTTTGGCCTTTCCTTTGCCCTTCTCTGCTACCCTCCTCTCATGCTGTACACATCACCTCTCTCCTTCCTCCCTTCCCATTTAACCAAAGAAAACAGTCCCCCAGGGGAGGAATTCTGTATCAGGGCTCTTTCTCACCAAGTTTTTCTGGGGCTCATTAAGTCTTTTTTAAGCAGGGCAATACGTGGGGGGACTTTTAAGGATCTGGCTCCAGGCTTTGGTCCTGGGAAAGGAGTCTGGTCTCTTGCCCTCCCCTGGTCTCTTGCCTCCTGCTTGATCCCTCCTCCCCTCCCTCTCTACCTTTAGAGTGAAGCTTCCAAAAGCCAAGTAGAAGGTAGTTTTCATTTATCACAAGTGTTTACCCTTACTTTTCTCAGGTTGCTCTACCATCTTTAGAGCATAAAACTCATTCTTTTAAAGTATCAATGCATGGGCGCCTGGGTGTTCAGCTCAGGTCATCATCCTGGAGTCCCGGGATCGGGTCCCACATCGGGTTCCCTGCTCAGCGGGGAGTCTGCTTCTCCCTCTGACCCTCTTCCCTCTCATGCTATCTCTCATTCTCTCTCTCTCAAATAAATAAATAAAATCTTAAAAAAAAATAAAGTATCAATGCAGGGGCGCCTGAGTGGCTCAGTCGTTAAGCGTCTGCCTTGGGCTTATGTCATGATCCCAGGGTCCTGGGATCGAGCCCCGCATCGGGCTCCCTGCTCGGCGGGAAGCCTGCTTCTCCCTCGTCCACTCCCCCTGCTTGTGTTCCCTCTCTCGCTGTGTCTCTCTCTATCAAATAAATGAATAAAAAATCTTAAAAAAAAAAAAGCAATGCATAGGGGCGCCTGGCTGGCTCAGTCAGAAGAGCATGTGACTCTTGATCTTGGGGTTGTGAGTTCAAGCCCCACATTAGGTATAGAGATTGCTAAAAAGAAAAATAAACTTAAAAAATATCAATGCATAATGCTATATTTTTTTCTTTCTTCCTCCCCTCCTTCCTTCCTTCTTCACTCTCTGTCTCTGTCTTTCTCTCATATTTACTCAGTATCATATATATATATGTCAGATCCCATGGGTGTGTTTTAGTTGTGTCTTTTTCTGTTTTGATACTTATCACTCTAAATTAAAGCTATTTGATGCCTGTTTTCCAAGATAATTATAACCCATATTTTTTTTCAGTGCTTACTATGTACAGGAATTGTGCTAAGCAGTTTACCAGCATTATTTTATTTATTCCTTATAATAATCCCAGGAATAGTAATTTCAATATTCTCATTTTATAGATTATGAAATGGAAAGGTAAGGGTGTTAAATAAGTCACTTAGGACCACAGAGATAGAAAATGGCATAGTGTTATATGTCAGTTATACCTCAGTAAAGATGGGGGAAGAAAGGGCACAACGAGAATTTGAATATAGAAAAATCAGGATACAAAACCCATCCTCTTAACCACCATAGGATCCTGCCTCTCAGTGGGCTTTATGTCCTGTGAGATGAGCACCCATCCATCTTGTTTACAACTACCTTGTTGTAACCTAGTGCTTGTATACCTAGCACTGTCTGGCATAGAGGGGATATTCAATAGGTACTATTGAATGAATGAATTGCAAACTCATCCTTTGCTGCTGTGTGGGCTACAGAAAGGTGGAGTAGGAGTGAATGGGCTTGGAAACCAGACAGAGCCAGGTTAGAATAGAGGTCTGTCCTTTTTTTTATTTTTAAAGATTTTATTTATTTATTTGATAGAGACACAGTGAGAGAGGGAACACAAGCAGGGGGAGTGGGAGAGGGAGAAGCAGGCTTCCTGCTTAGCAGGGAGCCCGATGTGGGGCTCGATTCCAGGACCCTGGGATCATGACTTGAGCCAAAGGCAGACACTTAACGACTGAGCCACCCAGGCGCCCCTAGAGGTCTGTTCTTACAAGTGCTGTGTCTCAATTTCCCCATCTCTAAAATGGGGATAATAGGCTGTGCAGGATGTGTGAGGTTTATTTTTTATTGTTTATTTTTGATTTATTTATTTATTTTTTAAAAAGATCTTATTTATTTATTTGAGAGAGAATGAGAGGTAGAGAGCATGCGAGGGAAGAGGGTCAGAGGGAGAAGCAGACTCCCTGCTGAGCAGGGAGCCCGATGCGGGACTCGATCCTGGGACTCCAGGATCATGACCCGAGCCAAAGGCAGTCGTTCAACCAACTGAGCCACCCAGGCGCCCAGGATGTGTGAGGTTTAAATGACAATGTCTATAAATCAGCCAGCTCACGTGCCAATGTACAGCAAGTTGAATAAATGGCATCTATGTATTATATGTACACGTGTATGTAACACATATGTATTATGTATGTGGCCTCTGTGGATTTTCAGTGGTATAGAGCCATTTCCTTATAGTTGGACAGTTGGGCTGGTCTCTAGTTATTTGCAAACATAAGTTTGCTGTGGACAGCTGGTATATGTACCTGCTTTCTTGTGAGTTTCCTTTGCCTTGATCATATCTACCTGAAGGTGCAGGGAGTCTACATAGTGATGTGGCCCTAACTATTTATTGCATGACACCTCCCTGCTAGATGTGGGAGCTGGAGACGAGGGGCAGATAGGAAGGCTGGGTAAAGTGTGTGATTTGGTGGGATTTTTCTGGTAAGGATCCCACCTCACTTCTGTATTTGGCAGCTGTCTGGCAGTGGTTCAGTGCCTAGGTACTGTGTCAAGCAAGCCTCGGTTTGAGTCCCTGCTCTGTCCTACTCACAAATGTGTGACAGGCCAATTAGGCCTTCTAAATCCAAGTTTTCCGTTACTGTATAATGGGAGTGTTGTTAACTGCAGCTACTCCATGAGGCTACTGTAAAGTTGAGATAAAACAGGGACATGCTCAGATCTAGTTCTGGACAATAGTAAGCATTCAATAAATAAAAGCGACTAGGGGTGACTGGGTGGCTCAGGTCATGATCCTGGGGTCTTGGGATGGAGCCCCACATGGGGCTCCCTGCTCCGTGGGGAGCCTGCTTCTCCCTCTCCCTCTGCTGCTCCCCCTGCTTGTGCTCTCTCTGTCAAATAAATAAATAAAATCTGGGGCGCCTGGGTGGCTCAGCTGGTTAGGCAACTGCTTTCAGCTCAGGTCATGATCCCAGGGTCCTGGGATAGAGCCCCACACAGGGCTCCTTGCTCAGCAGGGAGCGTGCTTCTCCCTCTCCCTGCTACTTTGCCTGCTTGTGCTCTCTTTCTCGGTCAAATAAATAAATAAATAAATAAATAAAATCTTAAAAAAATAAATCTTTAAAAAATAAATAAAAGCAACTATATTGATTGCACAGGAGTCACAGTTTACAATGCATTTTCACATTGATTTAATCCTGACACAAACCGTGTGAGGCATCGTTTCTTGTGATCCCCATTTCATAGATAAGGAAACTGAAGCCTAGAAAAGTGAAGTGATGGGATCCAGGTCGACAAGGAGGTAACAGAGTGACGCCCAGACCAAAGCCCCACCTTCCAGCCCTCTTTCCTTACACCAGGAGCTCTGGGCTCTCCTCCAGCCAGGTCTCTCTGAGAGTGTGGGACTTCAGGCTTTTCTCTGCTCGACTGTTAACAGAACAGGTGGTTAATCTCTTAAACTCCCATCCAATTTCGAGGCGGGGACCGTGTCCATCCCCTCCCCAAGCCCTAAACAGTCAGCAACGTGCTCATTCCCGGTGGGCGGGACCTGTCAGCCTTAGAAGCCACGCCCCCAGACCTAAGGCCCGGCCCCACATCGTAAAACCAGCTCCTTCCAAACCCCGACTGCGGAAGTCCCTGGGGGCTCGGTGTCTACACAAGTCCTGTCTCTGGAGAGCAGCTCTCCGCCATACATAGCTCTACCCCGACGCCCAAAGCCTCGCACCAGGATCCATGGTTCCATCCATCTCTTTCTCTTGGGCTCCTACCCGCGTGAGATACGGTCCCGGCCCTCGACGGCCTTGGGGAGCTCAGAGTCTCTGCCGCAGGATCCTGCTCTCGATACGAAGCCCGGCCCCCTTATGGCCCCGCCCAGCCCCGCACTTACCCGCTTCTCTCCTTACTCTTGACCACTACCCCCTACCCCCTACCCGCTACGCCCGCAACCCCCAAGTAGTTCCGCACTGCATCCTTCAGGACCTGGGCGCCGCCGCGTCCTAACCTGTTTGCCTGCGGCCCCGCCCCTCGCCGTAGCCACACCTCCTGGACAGCCCCGCCCCGAGGCTCCACCCCTCCCAACCCCCTAGAGGCCGGGGGTAGGGTAGCGAGCCGCTGGCCCAGTCGGGCCCCCGCTGCCCTCTGCCCTGGGCGCTCGGTCGGAGCGGGCCCGGCACTGCGGGGCAGGGCGAGCGCGGCGGCCCGGGGGCTCGGAGGCGAAGATGGCGTCAGGCAGGCGCTCCCCGCGCACCGGGCTGCTGGAACTGCGCGCCGGGGCTGGCTCGGGGGCTGGCGGCGAGCGGTGGCAGCGGGTGCTGCTCAGTCTGGCGGAGGACGCTCTGACCGTGAGCCCCGCCGACGGCGAGCTCGGCCCGGAGCCCGGAGCCCCGCGGGAGCCGGAGCCCGCGCAGCTCAACGGCGCCGCCGAGCCTGGCGCGGCGCCCCCGCAGCTGCCCGAGGCTCTGCTGCTCCAGCGGCGCCGCGTGACGGTGCGCAAGGCCGACGCCGGCGGGCTGGGCATCAGCATCAAAGGTGGGCACGGGGGGCGCGGTGTCTATGGGGCCGCCGAGGGCGCAGGGGTCGCGGAGGCTGGCAGCCTACGGAGGACGTGGAGTTGGAAGACTTCTGTCTGGGGGCAAGGAAGGTGTCTGAGGGGGTAGAGGGAACGAGGACACCGGGAGCACCAAGGTCGGAGGGGTTTCGGGAGTCGGAGGCCTCAGTCCGAAGGCACAGGTGGAGCGGGTTGGGGCTCACCAAGGACAGGTGGGTGGGGAGTTCTGTGTGGAGGCATAGAGATGTCGGCGTTGCATGGACATCAAGGACAAGGGGGGCTTTAGGAGAGCAAAGGGTGGAGAAAGGGGACTGAGGTCTGGGAAGCCAGGAGGAGGGAAGTCCCTGAGACACAACCAAGGTGGAGGGGAGGGGTAAGGCCTGGAGTTGGGAGTACAGGTTTGGAGACTTGGGTAGAGGCACAAGCTGGGCTCACAGACAGGGGTCCAGGAAGGACCTAGAGATCTGAGGACCCAGGACCCTGTGTGCCTAGACGGAGAGTCCTGGGCTTGAGTTTCCTCATCTGGCCATCATCACCATAGGCAGAATTGAGAGGAGTGGACATAGAGCTGGTACTCCTCTCTGAGAAATTCTCCAATTACTGAGAGCTTTCTTTAGGATGCAGCCAGATTGTGTTTGAGTCCTGGGTCTGTGTGAACTTAGACAAGTCACTTCCCGTCTCTGAACTTCAGTTTCCTCACTATATAATGAGGCTAATGAGAGAGTGGTAACGTTTCTGTGAGAACAGGACTCTGAAGTACTCACCCTGCAAGCACACAGTAGGTGCCTGGTTAAATTTTTTTTTTTAAAGATTTTATTTATTTATTCATGAGAGACGGGGGGAGAGAGAGAGAGAGAGAGAGAGAGAGAGAGAAGCAGAGGGAGAAGCAGGCTCCCAAGGAGCAGGGAGCCCAATGTGGGACTTGATCCCAGGACCCTGGGATCATGACCTGAGCCGAAGGCAGACGCCCAACCATCTGAGCCACCCAGGCGCCCGGTAGGTGCCTGGTTAATTACCGCCGTTAGATGAGAAGAAAAATGGAGGCCAGGAGAGACTCCCGAAGCAACTAACCATAGTGCTTAAAATCCCAGTATACTCCCAGCAGCTGGGTTCACCATTCCTACCCATCTGCTTCTCAGGGCGCTATCTGCCTTGGGAAAGGATGTCAGTTCTTCTATCACCTTGGATATGCACTGTTCTCTCTGCCTGGTGCTGGGTCTATTCATTGGTGTCTCCAGACCCTTTGGCCTGGGGGAGAGCGTGGGGATGGTGGTGACTCAGCTACCACTGTGTGCTTGAATGCTGTGCCCGGTACTCTAGGCTTATGATGCATTTCATCCAGGCAACAAGTGGTAAAAAGTGGGGAGCACAATCTCCATTTTGCAGGTGGGGAAACCGAGACTCAGAAAAGTAAAACAATTTTCCCAGGCTCAGACAGTAAAGGACAGTGCTGGGATTTGAACCTCAATTATCAGGCCTTAAGAGAGTGCCCAGGGGATTTGGTTCTTCCCCAAGGAAGGGCACATTCCCAGGCAGCCGACCAAAGGAATCTAAAAAGGAAAAATGGGAAAGACAGAGAGTGGACACCAGTCTTGCTCCTAAACTCCAGAATGGGAGAGGGCAACAGATCAATCTAGAAACTGTACACTCAATGTGTTAAAGCAGAAAGGAACTTAGAGTTAATATAGAGTTCCATTTTACAGATGGACAAGCTGAGACTTGGAGAGGAGCTCGGAATTGTCAAGGTCACATAAAGTTACTCCTTAGCTTCATACTTAGAGTTGGGAGTGAAGGTACTTTTAGGAGGGGTCAGGGGAAGGACCAGCTCCATTCAGTTCTTCATGGATAGAGCCTGGGCTCTTGTTGCCATGGTGACCTCCCTCTGAGGGTCCAGCCCAGCCTGAGGCAGCCTGGAATGATAATAGCTTCAAACTGAACTGAAGTCCTAAGTTTCTGGTGGAGGAGAGCAGATATAAATAGAAACCTATTCCTTGGGGCACCTGGGTGGCTCAGTGGGTTAAGCATCTGCCTTCGGCTCAGGTCATGATCTCAGGGTCCCATCGGGCTCCCTGTTCAGAGGGGAGCCTGCTTCTCCTTCTCCCTCTGCCCCTCCCCCTGCTTGTACTCTCTGTCTCTCCCTCTCTTGCTCTGTCAAATAAATAAGTAAAATCTTAAAAAAAAAAAAAAAAAAAGAAACCCATTCCTTTCTAGGCTTCAAATCCTGTGCAGTGCAGTGAGCAAACTGTTGGGCCTGTGTGGGGGCCAGGAGAGGCGTTGCGGTCTGACCTTTGCCACCAATTTGTTGTGTGACCTTGAAATAATGACCTCTTTATGGGCCACTAGTTCCTCATCTTCAGTATTCTGGGATAGACTGGTAATGTGATATCTGAGGGCCTGACTTACAGTCAACTATAGGGTTAAAAGTGTTGGTTCTGGAGCCAGGAGACCTAGGTTCAGATACTGCTGGATGACCTTGGGCCAGGGGCTTCTCTCCGCACTTCATTTTTCCTGAGAGGAAACTGAGCATGCATGTGTGATTGGGATGTTGTGAAGATGCAGTGAGACAACATTGAAAGCATTTAGCTCGGTGCTTGGCAGTTGGTATGTGAAACTAATGTAAACTATTAATGACTATTTCATATTTTAAAAGGATATTCAAGAGCTTAGCAATAAAGCGATTCAGTAAGATGTATTAGCTTTTTTTTGGTATCAGAGATGTAATTTGGATAGGCCTTTGAAATCTAGACTTTAAGGCCTTGGTTTTCAGCTGGGTCCCAGATTGTAAAACTCTCCAATTGCTGAAGAGATCCTTGGGGGAACTATAGCAATAACTGACCTCTATCTTTATTCCAGATTAAGGGGTATCAGTGGGTTCCCCCATTGTGGGAAAATTCCTTAAAATACAAAATATTTAAGAAAAAGCTATTGAAGCACTTGTAAGTTACTCAAACATGGGCAAACACCCAAAGCATTTAGCCAAGGATCCAGTGACCAAACTCCTTTATGAATTTAGAACATGATTTATTAGTGCTGCGGACTTCTAAGACTCATTTCTGAGATCCTGTTTACTCTCTCATCCCTGCTTTGCTGGCACTGGGCTGAGCACTGAGATAGGCCTTCAGAAACAATTTTGCCTTGGGCGCCTGGGTGGCTCAGTTGGTTAAGCGACTGCCTTCGGCTCAGGTCATGATCCTGGAGTCCCGCATCGGGCTCCCTGCTTGGCAGGGAGTCTGCTTCTCCTTCTGACCCTCTCCCCTCTCATGCTCTCTCTCTCTCTCATTCTCTCTCAAATAAATAAATAAAATCTTTAAAAAAAAAAGAAAGAAATAATTTTGCCTTCATGCAACTCTCAAGCATTGGAGCGTCTGCCTCAGTTTCTTCCTCTTTCTGTGCCTGTGCAGGGGGCCGGGAGAACAAGATGCCTATTCTCATTTCCAAGATCTTCAAGGGCCTGGCAGCTGACCAGACCGAGGCCCTCTTCGTGGGGGATGCCATCTTGTCTGTGAATGGGGAGGACCTCTCCTCTGCTACCCATGATGAGGCGGTGCAGGTCCTGAAGAAGACAGGCAAAGAGGTGGTGCTGGAGGGTAAGCACTGGGGACCCCAAGGGTGTTCAATTCTTTCCTGCTTCCCCCAGGCCTCAAGTGGCCCCAGCCCAGCAGTGGGGGTTGGGGGGTGGGCAGGGTTGAAAACAGAAACAGAATGTGGGGACCTGCCTTGACATAGTATGGGGTGGTGGTGGGAGAGCCAGTGCAGAGCCAGACAGACCTAGTTTCCATTTCCTCTCTCCCATTCATGAGCTCTGTAGACTTGGACAAGTCATTTCATTTCCCTGAGCTTTAGTTTCCTCATCTGTAAAACAGGGATGTTGGGGCGCCTGGGTGGCTCAGTCGTTAAGCGTCTGCCTTCGGCTCAGGTCATGATCCCAGTGTCCTGGGTATTCGAGCCCCACATCGGACTCTCTGCTTGGTGGGAAGCCTGCTTCTCCCTCTCCCACTCCCCCTGCTTGTGTTCCCTTTCTCGCTGTGTCTCTCTCTGTCAAAAAAATAAATAAAATCTTTAAAAAACAAAACAAAACAGGGATGTCACTTTGTCTTGCTGGGTTGTGTGATCAGGACAAAAGGTACATGGCAGGATCTGCCACCCAGTGAGTGAATCAGGGAAAGAGAGGGGTAGCGAGGGACTGGGGAAGGGGCAGCTAATATTCTCTCTTGAGGAAACTGGAGAGCTCCCAGCTCCAGAGACCCTGAAACCCTAAGACCCATCCTCCTTGGGGAGAAGACTTGGCCTTTATGTTGCAGAACATCAGATCCTTCCAGCAAGGATCAGAGAGGAATTTTGGAGGGGGACCTTGGTGGTTCCCCTCCACTATCCTGGCATTGCGTGGTCTTAGATGAGACCTTTGTCTTCTCTGGGCCTTGGTTTCCCCATCGGTTGCTATAAGCTGCATGCTGTGGCTGTCCCATATCTGCCTTTTGCCATCTCTCTCAGGAGGCTTCTGCTTTGCTCAGCCCTTTCTTCAAACTCCCCTCAATTCCGGAAGCTGTGGGGGCCTGAGGAATGTGTGTTTGGCTCTTGGCCCAGAACAGGCACAGGGAGATGGCGGGGGCTGATGGAGAATGCCATGGCTAGCAAAGCTGCTGAGCTGAGCCCCAGGCCTGGATCCTGATAGATTGCCTTTATTCCCCCAAAAAGGTCTCCAAGAGGCCGCAGAAACAAACAGGCTCTGGGTGATCTTTGGCATGCTTGTGGCCCTGACCTCGGTTCTCTCTCAGTTTTGTTTTATTTTTACATTTTCGGTGTATGTATTTAAGTACCACTGGTGCATTTTTTAAAAAATATATACTTTTAAAAAAGTCAACTCTGTGGTATTGGTCCTTGAAGCTTCAGTGTAACAGTCATATTTTAACAGCAAAGTTAAATAACAAGATCACTCATGAATGATACAGATATAAGGGACTCTCCCTACCCTATGCCTCATTACTTTGATATTATAGCCAGTAATGCAGTTGAAACTCATCAAAATGTCATGTTGTGGTTGACTTGAGAAGATCTTTTAGTTTCTGCTGTTTGAAAGTTTAATCTGGAGGTGGTGAGATTTCTACTGTAGACACGTTTCTAATCCACACCGAGGTCCTCCTCACCCTCTCATATTTAGGTTGAGAATGTCTATCTGGATTCTCAGCATGGGTCATTCTGAGAAGATAGCCTCTTTGAGTGTTGGAAGCTTAAGGCATCTCTTGGCTTCAGGAGCTAATACTCAAGCCTTCTGTATCATTCTGGTACTCTATTCCTTCCTTACTAAGCCAAGAAGCATTTATAGACACCTACTATGTACCTGGTGTGCAGAGCATTGGGTCAGAAGCTAAATCAGGCCCAGGCCCTCTCCTGAAGGAGCTCCACATCTGGTGGAGGGGACAAAACGTAAACACTGTCTCGTTCATACAAACTGTTTAAAAATCAGTTTCTAAAATCTGTCTGCTCTGTGATGAATCTCTGGCCTTGGGTAAGACCCTTGCCTTCTCTGGCCCTCAGTGTCCCTATGGGTTGGGATTAGACTAGAACAGAGATGACAATAGCTTTCATTTTGAGTGTCATCTTCCCTGGTGGCTACTGGGAGGCTCGTATTTGGAAGGATTGGGAAGTCTTGTCTGGGCTCAGCAGAAAGGGTGGCTACCGGGAGGCTCATATTTGGAAGGATTGGGAAGTCTTGTCTGGGCTCAGCAGAAAGGAGCTGGAAGTGATTAGCAAGGTCTATCATGGATACAGTAGGAAAGAGAAGTAACATATGTATTGTTCCAGGATTGAGGGTCTCTAGGTGTTACATTTTCTGAGACTTTTCCCAGGGTAAGATCTTTCCTTGGCAAACCTTGCCCCAGGTCTCTGGCTGGAACCTGGCCTGTCTCTTGCCCAAAATAGGATGTGGCATATTGTAGGCACTCAACAAACATTAGTAACTACCCTCCTCCCATCACATTTATTTAGAATTGGTATTATTTCCTCCTGAAATGTTTGGTAGCATTCTCCAAGGAAGCCATTTTTATAGAAAGGTTTTTACCTGCAGTTCTAGTGTTCTCAATAGGGTGGTTTTGATGATTTATTTTTTCTTGAATGAACTTTGCTGGTTTATGTCTTTTATTTTTTTATTTTTATTTTTTTAAAGATTTTATTTATTTATTTGAGAGAGAGAGAATGAGAGAGAGAGAGCACGAGATGGAAGAGGGTCAGAGGGAGAAGCAGACTCCCCGCTGAGCAGGGAGCCCGATGTGGGACTCGATCCCGGGACTCCAGGATCATGACCTGAGCCGAAGGCAGTCGCTTAACCAACTGAGCCACCCAGGCGCCCTGGTTTATGTCTTTTAAAGAATTTGTCCATTTCATCTAAGTTGTCAGATTTATTGGCATAAGGTTGTTTATAATCTTCCCATGTTATCCTCCCTTTTGGATGAGAGTGCTCTCTGCTTTCTTTTTCTTCCTCCCTTTATACTGCTCTATTCAGTGGTTTTGAGGGGAATCTCAGTCTAGTGGGGGGACAGCTGAGCAAAACTACCAGATTACGAATGTCGTAGGTGCTGAGATGGGGTCTGCCCAGGGATCAGAGGAGGCGGTGGTTACATCTCTCTGTATAGTCAGGAAAGACTTCCTGGAGGTGGGGGTGCTGGCACTTTATGAACAATAAGCAGATGTGGGTATGGGGTGGGGGAAGGGCATTCCAGTCTGGAGAGCTGTGTGAGCAAGACCTCAAGGGGGGTGAAATGACTTGACTTAGCTGGAGAACTGCCTGGGGACTAATTAGCTTTGTCTGAGCCGAGGGTGTGAGGGAGTGGAGAAAAAGGGGTCTGTCCCGACTGAGAGCCTTCAGGGCCTTGAATGCCAGGCTAAAGGCATTTGGACTTCCTCTGGAGGGAAACAGAGAGCCATTAAAGAGGGTTCAGCAGGAGCAGCACATGGGCACATCTGGGTTTTAGCAGCATCAGCCTGGTTTGGAGAGAGGCAGAAATAGATGCAGAATGGCAGCGAGGAAGCTGGGACCATGAATAGGAAGGAGATGGTGGTGGTTTGACCTAAGCAGGCTTGGATAGGAGGAAGAGTCTGGAGGTTGTGGCCTTCTTGTTAGTTTTTTCCAGCATTTTCTTAATTGAAGTCTCTTCTGAGCTGCTCTCCTAGCCCAGCAGGCTTGTGAAAGGATAATTCCACCCAAGGCAGCAAAGGGACGGGGGGCGGGGGGCAGGCATTGGGGTCAAGAGTCTTTGAATTGCAGAAGTGACCTGAGAAGCCTGGAGGATTTGAGGGAGCTAGGATGCTGGGATGTGGTTGGTCCTTGAGATATGGGAGAGCTTGTGGAGAAGGTAAGGGTCTGGCAGCCTCACCAGTCTGGACTCAGGGCTCCTGAGACCCTCTCTGGGCCTAGGTTCCACCTTGGAGCCCATTACTAGCCACATTGTTCAAAACTTCCCGACCCCCATTCCACTCCTGAGGCCACCTCCAAGGGGCCATGGAAAGATGGCCTGTCCTTTGGATGTGAACCTGGCAGGGTAGCTGGGCATCTTTCCTGAGGCCTGGGGCTCAGTGGGTACAGAGTCCCCTGAGAGCATCTTAGAAGGACAGATGTCACTAGCTAACTCTGGGTGCCAGCCCTACATCCCTGGCCTAAGTCAGGGGTTCAGCTGGGCCTCGGTAACCCCAGCCTGCCTTCTAGGCCCTTTCTTCTCCTAGGTCAGGGGTTTGCACAAATGTTTTCAGCTTGTTCTCAGCCACAGGGATGTGTTTGTGATCAGAGTCTGGGCCCAAGCTGGCAGCCAACACGCCTCTGTCTGCTGCTTAGAGAGGCCCATTGTGTGCACAGACCTGGAGCCAGGGCTAACCGGGGCCCTGGGAGACCGGGCCTGTGGGAAAAGGGAGAGACGAGACGGCCAAATGCTATCCACCCCCTCAACCCCCTCCACTCCCATTGTGGCTGGCGAGACAGGGACAACAGAGAGCCTGTGATGCATTAAAAAATAATACTAAAGGGACAGGGGCACCTGGCTGGCTCAGTTGGTAGAGCATGCCCCTCTTTTTTTTTTTTTTTTTTTTTTTAAGATTTTATTTATTAGAGAGAGAGAGAACGCGAGTGAGTACAAGCCCGGGAGAGAGGCGGAGGGAAAGGGAGAGGCAGGCTACCCACTAAGCAGAGAACCCGATGCAGGCTCTATCCCAGGACCTTGGGATCATGACCTGAGCCGAAGGCAGACACGTAACTGACTGAGCCCCCCCAGGCGCCCCATCACTCTTTAAAAAAAAAAAAGATTTATTTATTTGAGAGAGAGAGAGAAAGGGGAGGGGTGCGAGAGGGGGAGGGGCAGAAGGAGAGGGAGAGAGAGTTGTTTTTTTTTTAAGATTTTATTTATTTGACAGAGACAACAGCGAGAGAGGACACACGAGCAGGGGGGAGTGGGAGAGGGAGAAGCAGCCTTCCTCCTGAGCAGGGAGCCTGACGCGGGGCTTGATCCCAGGACCCTTGGATCATGACCTGAGCCGAAGGCAGATGCTTAACAACTGAGCCACCCAGGCGCCCCAGGGAGAGAGAGTCTTAAGCAGGCTCCACGCTGAGTGCGGAGCCTGAGGTGGGGCTCAATCTCACACAACTCTGAGATCATGACCTGAGCCCAAACCAAGAGTCTGATGCTTAACTGACTGAGCCACCAGGAGCCCCATGCATGTGACTCTTGATCTTGGGGTTGTGAATTTGAGCCCCACGTTGGGTGTAGAAATTACTTAAAAATAAAATCTTTAAAAAATAATAATACTAAAGGATAGTAAAAATTAAAGTCAGTTTCAATACTTTGTACAAAATAGGGAAGGTATATCCCACATAAGATCAAACTTTTAAAAAGATAACCGGCATAGAGTAGCATGTGCACAAATATTCATGATAAAAGGCAGTATAGTGTGGGGCGCCTGGGTGGCTTAGTCGGTTGAATGGCCGACTCTTGGTTTTGGCTCAGGTCATGATCTCTGGGTCCTGGGATCGAGCCCTGCGTCAGGCACTGCACTGGGCTCAGTCGGCTTGTGCATTCTCTCTTTTCCTCTCCCTCTGCCCCTCCCCTTGCTCTCTCTCCCTCTTTGTCTCTCCCTCTATCTCTAAAATAAATAAATAAATCTTAAAGAAAAAAAAAAGGCGGCGTAAAGTGATAGCAGTTGCCGCAATCCCCATTTTACAGACAAGGTTACCGAGGTTTGTTGAGAATGAGTCCTTCAGGTCATATGACTAATATATTGACAGAATTCAAACTGAGGTCTGTCTGGTTGCCTGGGCCTCTATTGCTTCAGCTGTGGATAATACCTACCTTGCATGGTTATCTGCAAGATTAAAATCTAAAACACGGGGGGGCGCCTGGGTGGCTCAGTCGTTAAGTGTCTGCCTTCGGCTCCGGTCGTGATCCCAGGGTCCTGGGATCGAGCCCCACATCGGGCTCCCTGCTCCGCGGGAAGCCTGCTTCTCCCTCTCCCACTCCCCTGCTTGTGTTCCCTCTCTCGCTGTGTCTCTGTCAAATAAATAGATAAAAAATCTTTAAAAAAAAACAAAAAACAAAAACAAAACTAAAACATGGGGGCGCCTGGGTGGCTCAGTCGGTTAAGCGACTGCCTTCGGCTCAGGTCATGATCCTGGAGTCCCGGGATCGAGTCCCACATCGGGCTCCCTGCTCAGTGGGGAGTCTGCTTCTCCCTCTGACCCTCCCCCACCCCACTCTAGTGCTCTCTCTTTCTCTCTCTCTCTCTCAAATAAATAAATAAAATCTTTAAAAAACAAAAGCCTAAAACGCGCCAAGACTGGTGCTCATAGTAGGTACTCGATTATTTAGTTTATTTGCTCTTTTTGAGGATGAGACAGTGCATTTGAAGTGCCTAGCACCATGTTTTTCGCCTGGAAGCATTGAGTGAACGTCAGCCTCTCTCATCTTTATGTCAGCAGCAGGCCCTCCCTGTTGTTTCCTCCCGTGAACTCGAAGGTCTTTCAGGGCAGGACTCATGTTCGGTTTGTCTCAGAGCCCTACACCTGGCACTGAGCCCAGCAGCACACATTAGCTCTTGGTCAGTAGGGATTTGTCCCTGGGGTCCATCTCTGACCCTTTCTACTTTATCTGAACCTTGTCAATTGCGATTAACTTTCCTTGTTTAAGATGGGGCTCAAGGGCGCCTGGGTGGCTCAGTTGGTTAAGCGACTGCCTTCGGCTCAGGTCATGATCCTGGAGTCCCGGGATCGAGTCCCACATCGGGCTCCCTGCTTGGCGGGGAGTCGGCTTCTCCCTCTGACCCTCTTCCCTCTCATGTGCTCTCTATCTCTCATTCTTTTTCTCTCAAATAAATAAATAAAATCTTAAAAAAAAAATAAGATGGGGCTCAAGGCTCAACCCTGAGAGTATCCATGGTGAGTCCTTGGGACTCCTGTAGGCTCCTCCCCTGGGAGATGGGCACTGCCAGGTGTCCTGCCCAAAATCTGGCTTAATGTATCACTACGGTCAAAAGAGGGATGTAAGTCATGGATGCAGCAAATACAAAGTCACCCTGCTTGGCTTAGCCAAGTGATGCTGTGCCCCTGATGTACCTGAAGGGCCTCTGAATGGAGCCCCCATCCAGTCCTCCATGACCACAAAGACCTATTGTTCTAATCATTGTTCTCAGGGAAACATTTATTTGGCCACACACACATACACACACACCCACTCCATACACATGCACACATGGCTTTAGGCCACGTGACTGCCTGTAGCTAAAACTTGACTTAATCTGGGCCTGGCCTGTTCCCTGGATCTTGATTAAAATGCCTGTGGGGGCTCTGGAGACAGGTTCTGGGCTCAGGTCGCTGTGTGAGCCTGGCTGCTGATGGTGGTGGAGGAAATAATGAGATAATGATCATGATGGTAGTGTTTGCTGTTTATTGAGCACCTACAATGTGCTAGGCACTGTGCTAGGTGCTTTCCATATGTTTTCTCACTGAATCCTCAAAACCGCCTCTATGAATGAGATGCACCATTGTGCAGATGAGCACACTGAAACTCGGAGAGGCGAGGCTGTTTCCCAAGATCACACCACGGCAGAGATGGGATTTGAGTTCAGATCTGCCAGATGCAAAAACTCGTAAATGTTTCTGATGCACTTCAAGTCATGTCACCCCTGGGAGACAGTTTAATTCAGTGTATTCAACTGTTACAGAAGGATCCTTCTCATTGAATTGTTGCAATTAGGTGAAGATGTGTTTGTGAGGGTCAAGCTTGGTGCTTGGTCTATGGTAGGCTCTCAGTAAGTGCAAATTTCTCCCACTAGTAAGGTCCTGGAGCCCTTTGCTTGTTGAGGTGACAAGAACTCCATCTCCGGATCCTGTCTTACATGGTTTGGAATGCGCTGGTATATATATATAGATATATATATATATATTAATTTAAATTCAATTTAGTTAACACATAGTATATTATTAGTTTCAGAGGTAGAATTAGTGATTCATCAGTTGCATGTAACACCCATGAGGTGGTATATTTTTAAAAGTAAAGTAGATTTAAAAAAAATAATGTAAAAAGTAATATACACTTATAAAAAACCCCAGGAGAATGTAAAGCAATTACCTTCTTTTTTTTATTTTTAAAATTATTATTATTATTATTATTTTTAAAGATTTTTTATTTTTTTTAAAGATTTTATTTATTTATTTATTTGAGAGAGAGAGAATGAGAGATAGAGAGCACGAGAGGGAAGAGGGTCAGAGGGAGAAGCAGACTCCCTGCTGAGCAGGGAGCCCGATGTGGGACTCAATCCCGGGACTCCAGGCTCATGACCTGGGCCGAAGGCAGTTGCTTAACCAACTGAGCCACCCAGGCTCCCATTTTTAAAGATTTTATTTATTTATTTGACAGGGAGAGACACAGCGAGAGAGGGAACATAAGCAGGGGGAGTGGGAGAGGGAGAAGCAGGCCTCCCGCCGAGCAGGGAGCCTGATGTGGGGCTTGATCCCAGGACCCTGGGACCATGACCCAAGCCAAAGGCAGACGCCTAACAACTGAGCTACCCTGATGCCCCACCTTCTTCTTTTTTTTAAAAAAATTTATTTATTTGAGTGAGAGAGAGAGTGCACGAGTGGGGTGGGGGGAAGGGCAGAGGGAAAGGGAGAAGCAGGCTCCCCGCTAAGCAGGGAGCCCAATATGGGGCTTCATCCCAGGATCCCGAGATCATGACCTGAGTCGAAGTCAGGCAGTCAGTCAATCAACTGAGCTACCCAGGCACCCCAAGCAATTATCTTCTTGTAGAGATAACCACAGTTGATGTTTTCACACTTTCAGAAAGTTTTCATATTTGTTTTTATCATTTCACAAGTTGAGGACATATTTCCAACTCAGTACATGTAGCTCTGTCTCATTCTTTTTAATGGTTATATAGTATCCCATTATGGGATTCATATATTCATTTAACAAGTATTTACTGAGCCCCTGCTCTGTGCCAGGACTTGATGTTGGCACCATGAATATAGCCATGAACAAGACTGAGTGGTCTGCCAATCAGGGAGCTCATATCTTGTATTTAGCAGCCCCTACTCATGGACATTCAAGTGCTTCTTAGCCTTTTGCACCCTAGACAGTGGTGCTGTGAGCCCTCTGTGTACCTGTGAGCATTTATTTGAAGTGGGGTTCCTGCAAAGGCTGTTGTTAGGTCAAAGGGTTCACTTGCCTTTAGGAGCTTGAGAGATGGTGTCCCCTATACTGCACAAGGGTATGATAAGGTGAGATTGTTACGCCCCAGAGTGTGGCAATGCAGGCTCTGTTGGTCAGGCCTGATGCAGGGCCTGCCAGGGGCTGGGAACTATTTATAACCCAGCCTTGCTAGACCAGCAGAAAAGGTCACTGCTTCCAGAGCCTGTTAGAATCCTGCGTCCTCTCCATACCATCCTTGGTGGGCGGGTGGGCAGCCTGGACTTGAATCTTCACAATACCTTACTCAGAGAGCTGGTGCATCAGTGCCCGTCCTATAGGCAAGGGAAATGAGGCTCAGAGAGACCTTGGGACTCACCAGAGCCAGATAGCAGGTGACAGGGCCTGGATTGAAATCTTTTCCCGTCACTGGTTCCTGTGCCTCTCCCCTTAAACAGTCAGACTGAGAACAGCAGCAGAAGTAATAACCATACTGCAGTTTACTGAAGATTTAGTCTGTGCTGGGCAGGGCAAAGTGTTTTATAGGTATTGAGTGTCAGTACCCTGAGAAATGAATATATATTACTCCCATCATAAAGATGAAGAAGTTGGGGCGCCTGGGTGGCTCAGTCGGTTGAGCAACTGACTCTCGATTTCAGCTCAGGTCATGATCTCAGGGTCATGGGATCAAGCCCCGTGTTGGGCTCTGCGCTCAGCTTGGAGTCGGCTTGAGATTATCTCTCTCCTCTCCCCTTCTGCCCCTTCCCCCCTCCCCTTTTGCATGTGATCTCTCTCTCTCATTCTCTCTAAATAAAATAAAATAAAATAAAATAAAATAAAATAAAATAAAATAAAATAAAA
>NW_027397100.1:12326941-12335734 GCF_003265705.2 Callorhinus ursinus
AATAAAATAAAATAAAATAAAATAAAATAAAATAAAATAAAATAAAAAATCTTTAAAGAGGAAGAAATAAGAGGGTCACAGAAGTCAAGTCACTGTGTCCAAGGTCACAGAACAAAGAAGTTATACCCAAACCTGCCTCACTCCAGAGCCCACATTCAATGTTTTCTCTCCAGGATGAGAAGCCCCCGGCCTGTCTATCTTCATTCACTGAACAAATGTCATACTTATTGATTACCTGGTACTATATGTCAGGTACTATACTAGGTTCTGGGATACCCTAGCGAATAAGAAAACAGGTCCCTGCTCTCATGGAACTGACATTTTGGCTGGAGGACAGAAGCTGTAGCCTAGTAACAGTTGGATAGACCATGTAATTTTGGGCAGGGGCAAGTAAGTGACCACCCCCTGAACGGACAAGGAACAGCTTGCGCTTAGAGGACAGGCTTCAGTCAAGACTCCAAGCCAGGACATTCAGTTACAAGCATTTATTGAGCACTGGGATAAGTGCTGGGGATACTGTGTTGAGCTAAAACAGATGTATCCTCTTCTCTCTGCAGCACATATGTTCCCTCCCAGTTGTACTGGGCCAGGTGAATGGTCCTGCCCTGTCTCAGTTCCTTGTGTTTCTGGTAGAATCTATTTCCTGGATCCTTGGCACCAGGGCTGGGTCCTGTCTCTTCTTGGCAGAGCTGTAGGGGAATGGGGGCCTCTGGAAGGGGCAGGGTGTCCTATCTTTGTGTGTCTTAGCTTCCCTGAGGAGGAATGATCCACGAGTCACTGCTTCACCAGGCTCCTGGGGCCGGGGTTTGGCTGGGGAGGGTGTGGATACCAGCTAGGCTTATGTTTGGAGTCTCAAGAATGCTGACCACAGGGCCATCAGCTCTCAGGCCACTGCCTTTGGATAGCCCCACCCTGCCTGGTCGGGTGACTCAGACAGAAATCAGAGCAGGGAGGAGGCCTCAGAGCTGGGCTATTTACGGCCACACTCTGGGGCCCCCTGAACCCCACCCCCCGCTCTGGGACAAGCCAGTTGGTTCGTGAAACCCAAGCCCTGTTTTGGGCACCAGCTGGTGTGCTGTCCATTTATAGTATGTTTCTGCGGGAAAGGAGAAGGAGGACCCAGTTGTGGGACGGCCTGGGTGAGCAGGGGCTCTAAGTAGTTTCTCTGGCTTCGAAGTTGACAAATGTTCATTTGCTGAGCATGTAGCATGGGAGATCCCTGCTGGATTCCGGGGACACAGAGATGAATCAGATGAGGTCCCTGCCCTCACAGTGCTCCCAGCCTGGTGGGGGACACAGACTCCCACACAGACACATAGGGAAGTGGGGTCTAGGGGACCACAGAAGTGATGGATGTAGTGGATCCAGAGTGGGCATCTGGGAAGGCTTCCTAGAGAGGTGATGGAACTGGGCTGGGCTGTGGCACCTCCTCCCTCCTGAATGAACCCGTCCTGCCCTTGCATTCGTTTCTCCATTTACAGAGCACTGACTCTGGGTTCAAATCAAGTCCAGTTTCTGTCCTAGAGGAGCTCCCATTTTGGTGAGAGAGCCCCAACACACGAAATCACAGCAGAGTTCTAAGAAGGGCAGGGGTGGCTCATAGGTAAGAAAGTCATATTTCTTGAGTCCCTTACCTGTGCCACATGTTTTGTATCATCTTATTTAATTCTAACATCTTTCTGAGGTAGACATTGTTATTCCTCTTTTAATCAACTTGCAGAATGAGGCCCAGACAGGTGAATTTCCTTGTCCGTGGTCACAGAGCTAGATAGTGCTGGAGCTGGAATGCAAATCCAAGAGTGCCTGTCTCTAAATTATGTACTGAGGTGCCTGGGTGGCTCAGTCCACTGGGTGTCTGACTCTTGATTTCAGCTCAGGTCATGATCTCCCAGGGTCGTGAGATCGAGCCCTCTGTTAGTCTCCATGCTCAGCACAGAGTCTGCTTGAGATTCTTTCTCTTTCTCCCTCAGCCCCTCCCTGCTATCGAGCACACACACACTCTTTCTCAAATAAATAAATAGAAATCGTTAAAAAAAATAAGCTATGTGCTAAGGGTATTCTGTGCAGCGGGAACTGCATTTTCAAAGGTATACAAGTTTGGAAATTCATACAGCTTCTGAGAGCTCTGAAGAGGCCAGGATGATCAGACTAGAGGGTGAGATTAGGGGTGTGGCAGGAGATGAAGCCAGAGAGGTAGGCAGGGCTCAGGTCCTGGAGAGCCTTGGATTTTGATGAAAGGTGCAGGGGAGCCAGAGCAGAACTTTGTGCAGGGGAAGGGTGTGGCTAGTGACAGTAGGGGTATGTATCAGTTGTATCCCCCCTCCCCATACAGGGTGAGGCGTGGGGAGGCTGTATTAATCAGGATGCTTTTGTCTGTAAGTAATAGGAACTCAGTTTAAAGGGGTTTAGACATGGAAGGAAATGAGTTTTTTCCCAGAATACCTAAAAGCAGCATGGCTACAGGGTAGATTAGTTTAAGGCTTCAACATCCTCAATGTGTGGACCCCAATCCTTGTGCTCAAAAAGTGACTATCGTTATTCTAGGACCAACTCCCCTCCCAGCAACTTGTAAAGGCTTAGAGAGAGGAGAGAAAGGGAAGGGAGTGTACTTTCCCTCACTTCTCATTGGCCAGAATTGTATCATCTGCCCCTTTCTGAACCAATCACAAGCAAGAGGGATGGAAAGATCAGGATTAGCTTTGACCAATCATGGTTTTCTTCCTTGTTTGGGAAGAAGCCCAGCCAGTAGGGCTCAGGATTCTGTTAGCAAAGAGAAAAGGGGGGAATGGTTTGGCTATCATTTAGGCTGTGATGTGGCCCACCTCCATTGCCCCTTGAGACATAATCCAGTAGTCAGTCCTGGGATAAGTCACTGCTGTAATGATGAGGATGAGTCATTGAGTCATTTTTAGTCCTAGTTCCCAAACTTCAGACCTAGGCTTAATTCTTTTAAGAAAACCTGCTCTTGTTTTCAACTTAATTGCTCTTCCAACCCTAGTAGGGTTTATTACTCCCTCTTGCTTTCACTGCTGTTTGCCTTGGATCCTGTCTAAGCCTGAGAGACAGTCTCCTGTGATAGAAATAGCTTCTTATCTGGCTTTTCCAGGGAGCTGGGCCAGTAACTGCTTCCTCACCCCTTCCTGGCTGGTCTGCTCATAGGCAGAGCATACTGGCAAGGCTTTGACTCCAGAAGTCAGATGGTTAGCAAGGCAGATGGCCATGAGGGCATGGTAGTTAAGGGGAGAGAATGGGAGGCTGCCCAAGGATTAGCAGGCATAGGCACCCCTTAGTAGAGCAGCAGAGGGGACAACCTAGCTAGGGGAAGAGAGACCAGTACTTGGGCAAGTCTTTTAACCACTTTGATATACACATTGTCTTCCTAGTATCTGATTTTAGGGATGAGGAGACTGCTGCTCATCAGAATTGGGAACAGTCCGGACGCCAGGGCAAATGTGGCAGACACTGTTGGTTGCCTGCTTTCCAACTATTTCCCCTTCTTCGTTGCTAACCGAATCCTGATTTTATTGGGTGGAAATAGGGTCTGAGTCATAACTGTTCCCTTTTACTAATAATTGTGCTAGAAGTGGGCATGGAGCCCAGTCAGGCCAATGAGATATAAGTCTTCCTGGGAATATTTACTTCTCTGATAAGGAGTTGTGAGGAGAAAGCCCTTTTTCTGCCTATCACCCCCCTGCTTTGGGTTTTGTCGTGTAAGGAATGATTGGCTTGAGCTATGGCAGCCATCTTGTGGTCATGAGGGGAAGGCCAAGAGAATGGCAGAGAGGCCTACCCTGAATTCAATGTCATTGAGTCACTGAACCAATCCTAAAATTGCCTTCCTCTAGACTCCTTTTTCATTTTAAAAGATTTTATCTATTTGTTTGAGAGAGAGAGAGAGCAAGCATGAGCAGGGGGCAGGGGCAGAGGGAGAGGGAGAAGCAGAGTCCCCACCGAACAGGGAGCCCGATGCGGGACTCAATCCCAGGACCCTGGGATCATGACCCGAGCAGAAGGCAGACACTTCACTGACTGAGCCACCCCAGGCGCCCTAGACTGCTTTTTTAAATAGCATTTTATTATTTTATTTTATTTAAAAAATTTTTTTATAGGCTCCATGCCCAACGTGGGGCTCAAACTCATGACCCTGAGATCAAGAGTCTCATGCTCTACCAACTGAGCCAGCCAGGCACCTCTAATAAATATAGCAAGAATGACCAAAATATTTTATTACCAATCAGCCTTAATGGATGGGCAATGTCTCCCATAGAACACTATGATTGATTTATGATGTCTTCCATGAGCAAGGGATAAAGAAGTGGTAGCTCAAGTGTATATGTTTACCATCGCAGATCTACTAAGGCCAGTCCAATACCTGGCACAAAGTAGGTAGTCAAGAAAACTGACTTGTTTCTGAATCTCTACTCCTATCAGGTTCTTCTCAGATCAACCTTGTCATCATATTGCCTTTCACTTCTAGCTGCCTTTGTTAGTGAGATCTTCCTTTTCTAAGAAGGCATGGGTCCAGGCCCCCCTCAAGACTGTTTTGGTTGCAAATATCATAACTCCCATTGGGATGGTAGTTCGACTTTCTAAAGGACTAGTATCAGAAACTGGAGCATTAGCAGGTGATTGGCAGGGTCTTCCCTCTGTCTCTCAACATGCATCTCCATTAATTCTCTCTACAAACCAGCTTTCTCCTCTACTCTGTCCCCACAGCAGAAGGTGGTTGCCCCCATAGCATTCATGTTTGTTCAAGACACCATCTAGAATCTCTCCCAGTCTCAATTTGGGTAGCCTAGTCTGGGTCAGGTGTTCACCTTGGTCTAGCTAGCATAACCAGAAGGGCAGGATCACATATCAGAACATGAATTTATGGGTCAGTTGGGCAGAGAAGTAGATCTGGGCTGTTATTCTAGAACTCTATTTTCCAGTGTGGTCACCAGTAGCTCCAAATGACTATTTGAATTTAATTTTAAAAAATTAATTAAGATTAAATAAAAATAAAAATTCAGTTCCTCATTTGTACTAGCTACATTTCAAGTGCTCAATAGCCACATGTGGTGAGTGGCTACTATATTGGACAGCGTATATATGGAACATTTACATAAGCACAGAAAACTCTGTTGGACAGTGCTATTCTAGAAGGTGTCCACTATACTTACTCAATGATGTTTGGTCAGAGCTAAGAGTACCTATATTGGTTAGGGTACAAGCTATGCTGCTATAACAGGAGACCCATAAAATACTGTGACTTAAATATAATAGAAGTCCTGGGGCACCTGGGTGGCTCAGTTGGTTGAACATCTGACTTTTATTTTTTTATTTTATTTTATTTTATTTTATTTTATTTTTTAAAGATTTTATTTATTTAATTGACAGAGAGAGAGAGACAGCGAGAGAGGGAACACAAGCAGGGGGAGTGGGAGAGGGAGAAGCAGGCTTCCCGCTGAGCAGGGAGCCCGATGTGGGGCTCGATCCCAGGACCCTGGGATCATGACCTGAGCCGAAGGCAGTCGCTTAACCAACTGAGCCACCCAGGCGCCCCGAACATTTGACTTTTAGTTTTGGCTCAGGTCATGATCATCCTGGGATCGAGTCCCACATAGGGCTCTGCACTCAGAGCATAGTCTACTTGTTCCTCTCCCTTCTCCTCTGCTACCCCCCTGCTCGTGTGCTCTCTCTCTCTCAAATATTACATAAAAATCTTTAAAAAAATCTTTTATAAATATATAATAGAAATCCTTGCTTTCTTAGGTAACAGAACAAGTCTGACACGGCATCTCCAGAGTGTCAGCATCCATTTATTTCTGTTTTGTTGGTCAGCCTTCCTTAGACTGTGGCTCATGTCCTCACGGTCAAGATGGTGCTTCACCAGTCTATGTTCCAGCCAGCTCAACCGTGTCAGGGGAAAAGAGGAGGAAAGGAAGGACATGCCTCTTTCTTTAATAGGCAGAACTTGGTAGCAGCACACATCTTTTCTGCTCTCATCCTATTGGCCAGACTTGGTCATGTAAGCACTTGGAAAAGGAAGTCTCATGCTGGAGGGCGATCTCTATATTGGAGGATAATTGGCAGCTGGTCCCCTAGGACTACCTCATTCCATGCCTCCTCTATGCAGATGAGCAGGCTGAAGAAATAGAGGCAAACAATGGGCCCGTGGAAGAGCAGTCACACCTCCTGACTCCTGTCTCAGTGCTCTTTCATTGCCATGTTGGGCCTGTTGTCCATTCCCTGTAAGCAGCCATCCCAGAGGCCCAAACACTTCTACTTACTTGGTTAGAACTTAGTCATGTGGCCACACCTAGCTGCAAAGGAGACTGGAAAGTGTGGTTTTTCTTCCAGGCGGCATGGACATGGGTTGGTCTATAAACCAGGGGAAACAGGAGAGCATGGATGTCGGCATGCATCCAGTATTTTCTACTACACTGCCCTGTCAGAGACTTTAATCTAGAGGAGGATAGTGATATGGGACATAAATTAAACTCTTATGAATTAGTGACAATTGTGGTGTGTGTTATGTGGGAGCCCATGTCACAACAATGTAACTGCTGACCTGTCCTCTGACCAGTCAAATATATGAAGGAGGTCTCACCGTATTTCAAGAACTCTGCCAGCGGGACCTCGGTTGGCCGGGATTCGCCTCCTGCTTCACCCCTTCAGCGACAGCCATCTTCCCCTGGCCCCCCTCCCCGGGACCTCAGTGAAGCCAAACACATGTCCTTGAAGATGGCATATGTCTCGAGGAGGTGCACCCCCAGTGACCCGGAGCCCAGGTAAGTCTGGGGTGGGGGGCAACTCAGACAGATACACCTTGGTGGCAAGTGGTGGGGCCAAAGGAAAGATAGCCCAGTATTGCGAGTGACCAGAACAATGTCTGAACATAGTAGGGCTTAAGAAATGTTTGTTGAATGGATGTAAGAGTGAAGAGGATGATGGTATGCTTGGCTTCTCTCTTTTTTCCTCTGAGCAGTTCACATCTGAGGAGGAGTTTGGTCTGTGGAAGAGCCCTGGGTTCCAGTCCTGGTTCTCCTTGAACTAGTCCCTCCTCCTCCCTGACCTTTAGATTCCTCCCTGGGAAATAAAGTTTCCAGAATCAGTGATCCCCTCAAGTCTCTTCTAGCTCTGCCGAGGTTCTTAGACATCTAGCAACATTCGTGTCAGGGCCGTGGAAAGTTACCATCCTTCACACATGAGCAGCCCTTAACAGCTCACTGATGATAAGATTGGTAACAGCCAACAGTATGGAATGTTTACTAAGCACAGTTTAATTTAACTCTCGCAGCGACCCTATGAGCAAAGTCCTATTATTTCACCCCCACTTCGTAGATGAGGACAGAGAGAGGAAGTAACCTGCCCAAGATCACACACCCAGGAAGGGATGGAACTTGCCTCATTCCAGGTAGCCCTCTGCTTTAGAAACTATAGGTGCCTGAGTGAGGGTGGTGGTTGAATGGAGTATATGTTGATCAAGTGGGGTATGCAGTTATCTGGGGTGGTGTATACGTAGCATGAGCATAAAAGGCTTGTGCTGTGGGTCCTAGTTCCAGCTGAGGTTCAATGCCAGGCGGATGCCCAACATTGGCCTGGAGGCTCAGCATCCAGATCTACTAACCCTAACCCTAGCCCTACTTGATGCCCCGGCCCCAGCCTGCCCACATGAGGCAAGAACTGGTGACTCACAGGTCATTTAAGGTGTTCCACCAAAGGGGCCATTTGTGTTGGGTGAAGGTAAGGTGGAATTAGTTCTTCCTGAGACTTACCAAACATTAGGTTAATCATGGTTGCCAGCCTGATCCCAGACATCACCTAAAGCATGTGTGTACATGTATTTCTATGTGTACACGTGGAACTGACATGTAAATTCAAGTGTTTGTGTGTATATGTGAACATTTGCATGGGTATGGGCATAGATTTGTGCATATGTGTTTGTGTATGTTTATGTTAATATTACATGTGTATATGCATGTCTGCGTGTGCTTGACCATGTGCACATGTGTAACACAGGTAACTCAGATATAACTGTGGTTCCTGTTTTTTTTTAAGATTTATTTATTTATTTGAGAGAGAGAATGAGAGAGAGAGAGCATGAGAGGGGGAGGGTCAGAGGGAGAAGCAGACTCCCTGCTGAGCAGGGAGCCCAGTGTGGGCCTCGATCCCGGGACTCCAGGATCATGACCTGAGCTGAAGGCAGTCGCTTAACCATCTGAGCCACCCAGGCGCCCATAACTGTGGTTCCTTATCAGCACTAAATATCCCAGTCAAAGGAACATAATCTGGTAACCAAAATATAATGAAAAATATTTCACACTTTTACTAAGTGTTAGGATTACGTTGGGCTGCAAGTATCAGAAATGCCAATAAGCCATGGCTAAGAAAGAGGAGGGATTTATTTTTCCACATATTTAAGAAATAGTTTAGGCTTTTATCACTACTCAAGAATGCCCTTGATGAATCAGGCTTCCAGCCTCTTCCTCTGCCATTTTTATTGTGTATTTTCTTTTTTTTTTTTTTTAAGATTTTATTTATTTATTTGACAGAGAGAGACACAGCGAGAGAGGGAACAGAAGCAGGGGGAATGGGAGTGGGGGAGGGAGAAGCAGGCCTCCCGTCAAGCAGGGAGCCCGATGTGGGGCTTGATCCCAGGACCCCGGGATCATGACCTGAACCGAAGGCAGACGCTCAACAACTGAGCCACCCAGGCGCCCGTGTATTTTCTTTTTCTTTCTTTCTTTCTTTCTTTCTTTCTTTTCTTTCTTTCTTTCTTTCTTTCTTTCTTTCTTTCTTTCTTTCTTT